>NC_058130.1:533436351-533538862 GCF_016433145.1 Gracilinanus agilis | reverse complement strand
CTCTTTTTGTTTTTAAAGGCCTTATGAATTCCCTCCCCCTTCACCCCTCCCTTTTTTTGACCTCCCCACTCCCCTGCTCCCCTTGGTTTATCCCTTCTAACTTTCTCAGAAGGGTTAGATAAGAGTTTTATTTCCCAATGGATAGTATAGCTACTCTTCCCTCTCCAGGTTGATTACACTGAGAGTAAGGTTTGATTATTACCTCTTTATGTTCTCTTCCTCTCCTTCTTATAGTAGTATTTGTCCCCTCCCCCTTCCATGCCCTCTTTGTGTGTAATAGAATATTCTATTTTCTTATTCACTCAAGTTTCTCTTGGTGTCCCCTGCTATTTACCCCCTCTTTCCCCTTGCCCACGTCATCTTAGATTATTTAGTGTTCCACCCTCACCCTGTGAATTATTCTTCTGATTACTATAATAGTGAATATTATAATAGTGAATAGAGTTCACTACAGAGAATTATACATAACATTTCTCTACATAGGAATACATATAATTAGATCTCACTGAGGCCCTTAAAAAGGCAAATTTAAAAATTATAAGTTTTCTTTCTTTCCCCTCTGTATCTTATTTACCTTTTCAGGTTTCTCTCGATTTTTGTGGTTCGATATCAAACTTTCCATTTAGCCCTGGTCTTTTCTGTGCAAATACCTGGAATTCTTCAATTTTGTTGAATGCCCATACTTTCCCCTGGAAATATATAGACAATTTTGATGGGTAGGTGATCCGTGGTTGCAGGCCCAGCTCTCTTGCCTTTCTGAATATTGTATTCCAAGCCTTACGGTCTTTTAGCGTGGAGGCTGCCAGGTCCTGTGTGATCCTGATTGGTGCTCCTTGATATTTGAATTGTCTCTTTCTGGCTTCTTGTAAGATTTTTTCTTTTGCTTGAAAGCTTTTGAATTTGGCAATAATATTTCTAACCGTTTTTTTCTCTGGGTCGAATGTAGTGGGTGTTCTATGAATCCTTTCAATGTCTATATTGCCCTCTTGTTGTAGGACTTCAGGGCAATTTTGCTGAATAATTTATTTTAGTACAGAGTCCAGGTTTCTATTAATATCTGGTTTTTCTGGAAGACCAATTATCCTCAAATTGTCTCTTCTAGACCGGTTTTCTTGGTCTGTCACTCTCTCATTGAGATATTTCATGTTTCCTTCTATTTTTTCAGTCTTTTGACTTTGTTTTATTTGTTCTTGTTGTCTTGAGAGATCATTAGCTTCTACTTGCTCAATTCTAGCCTTTAGGCATTGATTTTCGGCTATAATCTTTCAGTTTTCGGCCATAATCTTCTGGTTTTTGGCCATAATCTTCTGGTATTCCTTTTCAATCTGGTCATTTCTGGTGTTCAATTGCAAGATTCTACCTTTTAAACAGTTATTTTCTTGCCAGATCTCTTCCATTTTCCTCAAAATCTCAGTTTTGAACTCTTCCATAGCTTGTGAGGAGTTTTCCTTATTTGAGGAGGGCCCGGATGCTTGTTTGTTCTCCTCCTCTGTTTGCTGGGTTATCTGGATTTTCTCTGTGTAAAAGTTGTCGAGTGTTAAAGGTTTCTTTTTCTTGTTGTTATTCTTTCTCTTCTCAGCTTCCTGAGACTGGGTAGCCATCATTAGCCCAGCAGCTTCTCAGGTTTATCCTCACGCTCAGTGTCTGTCTGCGGTCTATTGGCTCCTGAGGTCTGAGTTCTGGTTTTTTCCAAGGTCAAGCCTCCTGGTGGACCCCCTTGCTTGATCCTCTGCAGGAGGTTCCTTTACAAGTCTCAGGGCGCTGCTTCCACTGTCATATATCCATCTGCACTGGTTCCCCACTCAGGTTTTCAGAGCTTTAGTTCCTGGCTGTGTCTGCCTCCACCCACACCTCCGCCGGTGCGTGTGCTCTCAGCATGTGCTCTGCGCCTGGCGTTCACTATCTGCTCCCGCACTCTGATTTCGCCTGCATTCTTTGGCTTACTGGGGTCCTAAATCTTGCTGCTCTCAGGAACAGGCCCCGGAGATGCCAATGACTTGATGGGTGCCCCAAACTTGCTCTATTTCTTTTTAGCTGGCTTCAGCACTATAGATGTTGTGTGTGGAGGGGGTGGGGGTGGGGTGGTTGCTCAGCCCGCGATTTAGTGAGAGCTGTTTCACCCCTTTATAGCCTGGAAATGTCTCAATTCCATGTACCTTCCATGCTGTGCACTGTTGTGGGGTTCCTCTGTTCGTCTGGACTTGTTTTTATGTCCCCTTGAGGAGTTTTGTGTGTTTTGGTCAGGAGAGGTTAAGAGCTGCTTCTTACTCTGCTTCCATCTTAACCGGGATGTTTTGTTTTGTTTTGTTTTGGCATAACACCATGGTTTGAATTCCACATCTGTTGCTTATCAGATGTGTAATCCTGGGTTACTCACTTAAACTCATTGGTCTTCAATTTCCTGATTTATAAAATAAGGACTCTTGGCAAAATTATATCTGAAGTCGTCTCCAGATTTATTCTAATAATTCTTATCTATTAAATGAGGAATATTTTCTCAATAATTTTATAACTTTTAGATTTGTTTTTTAAATTATATTTTCCCATTATACTAAAATTATGATACAATTTGGATAAACATTTTCTGACATTTTTCAATCCATGTTCTCTCTCTCCCTCCCCATAACCTTTCCTGAGATGGCAGGTGATATAATATATGTTACACATGTACTATCATATAATACATACTTCCATATACATGGAAGTATGTCATGTTGTCAAAGAAGATACCTATGTTTATAAGAAAAAGTGCATGAAAGAATTAAAATAAAAAATTGTTTGACTCATTATTTTTTCAGACTTGATCAATATGCTTTCAGACTTTATTTATGGTGCTAGATAACCTTTTTCATCATAAGTCCCTTGGAATTTTTTTGGATTCTTGCATTGCTTACAATTAAGTCATAGACAGTTAATTATCATAATTTATTGGTATTGTTGTGTACGATATTCTGGTTCTGTTCACTTCTCTTTGCATCATTTTCTGGAAATCATTCAAGATTGTTTTGTTTTTCTTTTTTGGGGGGATTGATCTGTTGGTCATTACTTTTGTCACAGTATTATTCTGTTACAATTATTTAACACACTTTGTTCAGCCATTCTCTAATTAATGTACATCCCCTCAATTTCTACTTCTTTGCCAACACAAAAAGAGCTGTTATAAATATATTTTATAATCAAATTTTAATAACAAATTTTCATATGTTTTCAAAAGTGATATGATCCATATTGTCTCCCTCCTCTTTTCTTTCATCCATCCCTGAGCTGAGAAGTGAATCAAGCTGGGTTATATATGTATTATCTTACAAAATATATTTCCATATTTTTAATTTTTATAAGCAAATAATCTTACAGAACCTAAAACACAAAACATATATCCAAATAAACAAGTGATAAATCAAATGTTTTCATCTGCATTTCTACTCCAACAGTTCTTTCTCTTAAGATGGATAGCATTTTTTTTCTAAGTCCTCAGAATTGTCCTGGATCATTGTATTACTATTAGTATCATATTTAATCATCCCACAATATTGCAGTTACTTTGTATAATGTCCTCCTGGTTCTGCTTATTTCACTCTGCATTACTTCAGGTAGGTCTCTCCAACTCTTTCTGAAATCATCCTGTTCATCATTACTCATAGCACAACAATATCCACCACCATCATATACCACAATTTGTCCAGCCATTCCCTTATTGAGGTACAATCCTTTAGTTTCCAATTCTTTTCCACCACTAAAAGGGCAGCTATAAATATTTTTATAAAAAAAGTACTTTCGCATATTATAAAATCTCTTTGGGATACAAACCCAGTAGTGATATTATTGGATCCAAATGTAATCATTATTTTATAGCCCTATGGGCATAAATGCAAATTGCCCTCCAGAATGATTAGATTAGTTCACAAGTCCACTGACAATGCATTAGTATCACAGTTTTTCACATTCCCTTGAACATTTATTATTTTCCTTTACTATCATATTGGCCAACCTGATTAGTGTGAGGTGGTACCTTAAATTTATTTTAATTTTCATTTCTCTTATAAAGAGAGATTCAGAACATTTTTCATATGAATATTGATAGCTTTTATTTCTTTATCTGAAAATTGCTTAATAATATCATTTAACCATTTATCAATTGGGGAATGACTTGGATTCTTATAAATATTTTTTGAACAAATAGATCTTTTTTCCTATATCTGATTCCTTTGGGAAATGGACTTAGTAGTAGTATTGCTGGGTCAAATGGTATGTATAGTTTTATGACACTTTGGGCATCGTTCCAAATTGTGCTTCAGAAAAGTTGTATCAGTTCACCGCTCCTCCCAACAGAGTATTAGTGTACCAAATTTCCCACATTCCTTCCAATATTTAACATTTTCATTTTTGGCATATGAGCCAATAGAGGTAGGAAGTGTTGCTTCAGCGTTGTTTTAAGAGATATAGTGATACCAAAGGGGAGGATTTGTATTCATTTGGAAACCTTGGGTATAGGATAAGATATCTGAGCCATCCTCACCCAATGAAAAATATCAGTCATAAACTTGTCACAATAAAAAAGCCAATCTTCAAAACAAACATTTTTGCAATTTTTTGGTTGTTTGGTAATTGATGCCAGGTAACTAATTGTTGCTCAAATTTGCAGATGGGCAAAGTATATACTATATCTATATATAATCTTTTCATGTTTGTTTGTTTTGACTATTGGATAGAGATCGAACAAAGCTTATTCTTATTTTCCCAAAGTAAAAACTGACTTCAGTATAATACAAAAAGAGGCAGAGAATAATCCTGCCTTTTGTAGTCAGAATCCGTTGAAGCTAGATAGTTCAATCATTGACCTGACTTACACAGGTAAGCAAACAAGAAAATGGGTTTAGGGAACATAAATCCCACAGCGCATCCTATCTCAAAAAATCTACCACTATAATCTCTAAGAAAGATTGTTAAAACCTTTTATTCTTTGTTTTTGAACCACTTATTACCATAAAATTCAGAAGATAAATATTTGAGTAGATTTTAAATGATTCTTTCTCCTTACAAAAATGTGCCCATTTTTCTATAACTAGATAATTACTTCTCAACTGCATTTGGAGAACATTATGTCACTTTAGATTTCTTGTGCATAGACATCATACTGATTGGTGCAGTTGGAAAAGAAGCCTCACACCAGGATATGTCAGCTTGTGGGATTTGATAAGACAAGGTTTCCTTAACAAGCCATCTCAAGGCAAAGATGAAACCAAAATGGAAAATCCTTTTGACTATTTTCCCCATAAAGTTTTCTTTTTTCTCTTTCTTTTCTTGTGAAACTCAGATTTTTGGAAAGAGAAATAGTTCATAAAATTGCTGTTTAAGCCAATAATTCTGAAAATAAGTTGTGCCACATATTCTATATCAGTTTAAATTTAAAATGTTCTCTATTTTAAATGGAGACCAAATATAAATAATTATACAAAATAGCCAAGATTTATTTAATGAGTTCTTAAAATCATAGGATTAAAGGTGTCAGTGACATTTGCAATCATATATTAAAATACCTTAATTTTAGAGATGAGGAAATTGAAGCCCAGATTGTTTAGATGACTTACCCAAGGTCAAAAAAAGGATAATTGACATAGCTAGGATTTAACTGAGCTTCAGTTAACCAGAACAGAGCTGAGAAGCAGAAGTTCCATTGTTTCATTTAAAATTAATATTTATATCTTCATTATTCATTGAAAGATATAATTAGATCATTCTGAAATAAGAGCAGTGTAATCATTATTATTTTCTTTTCTGAAAATAACATAATAGTTTAAAACAGTTGTTATTTCATAGATATGGGAACTTCTTTTGCTGAGGCAAATATCAACTCTTCTAATATCTCAGGAAATGGATCCATGAGTTTCCACAGATAAAAATTCATTTTATATTTAAAAAAAATTTAGTTTTTATTTGATCCAATCCAGCTCCTTTTTTTATTTAGTGCTCATTTCCTGTAAGGAAAGGTTCTTTGAAAGTATTAAAATGCTATATAAATTTTAGTTCTTAATTTTGTCTATAGACCTCAGGTAATTTTTCAAACTGGGCCTGAAGAAAGCTACCTTATATTCTAGTTATTAAACAAGTCAGAATTTCTGCAATCCATAATTTGTAAACTCATACTGATATCTTTACTTTTATTAGTTAGCCAGACAATATGCAATGATGATTAAAAATAACATTAGGATATTCTCCCCATAGAGACTTTAGAATGAGGAGGTATATAAAGGATTATATATGATACATTTAAACATATGAAACACATATGTCCAAAATATCTATATGGAAGTACACACATCTAGTCATCACTTGAGTTCAGGGAACTTTCATAAAAAAGCAAATTGAATTGTGATTCTGATACTCCATAGTTGTCAATATCTTATGTTTATAATATTTTGCTATAATTTTTGTTGTCTGCTTCCTGAAGAATATTGTTTATGAATATTTTCCATTTCCAAAAATTGTCAAATATATTTGGAATAAAATGAAAATTTTGAGGAAACGCATGTACATAAATGACAGGCACAGTGAAGATATGACATTTCCCTTGAATGCTTTGCCTGACTTCTTTCAAGACTTTCCTCAGATTCAATCTTCTGCAATAGGCCTCTCTGACTCCCCTCTCCCTATCTTCTAATGCCTTTTTTCTCTAAGAATGTCTTCATATGCTCTACATATATTTTGCATGTATCTTGATATTTACTTGTTGTATTCCCCCTCTTCCTATTAGAATATGAGTTCCTTGAGTTCAGGGACTAATTTTTTTTAAATTTTATTAATAGTTTTTTGCTTCTATTTTATATCAAATGATTAGAATAATGTTTGAAATATAGTTGTTCATTTGTTTTCTGTCTTGCCCAACTCCTCATGTCTCTAGTTGGGGGGGTTTTCATGGCAAAAATACTGGTGTTTTCCCATTTCTTACTTCAGCTCATTTTACAGGTGAAGAAATTGAGGCAAACTAGGTAAAGTGACTTGCTTAAGATTATAAATTAGGGAGAACCTGAGGCTGGAATTGAATTCACGTCTTTCTAACTCTAGGCCCAGTACTCAATTCATTGTGTCACTCAACTACCCTCCAGAAATACACTAACTTGACTGACTAAATGAATATTTAGAAAATGATTCTGCTTTCTTTGTGATCTTTGTTTCATAGGAACCCAGCCTTTGTAGAATTTGTGTGGAGAAAAGATGGGGCAAATTGAATGGGTCCTAGGCAAAAAGAGTTAGGAGAGAAATGTAATATTTAATAGAAACTCTTTTCCTTTATGTCTCTCTACCATTTCCTCCCTTTGATGTCTCTTTCCTTTGTCCTTTCTCCTTCTCCTCCTCAATTACTGTTTTACTTTGTGTCATTTCTATTCTATTCAATGTTTTTCACTATGGTTTTCCACCTTTCTTACCAGGATAGCTGTCTCATAACGCTAATATTTCCAGCATCACATCATCCTTATTCTCTGGTTTACATGCCCTGCATCTAAGTCTTTCAAGGACTTCCTCAGTGACTTTTTAGCTAATGTGATAATATAATCATGCTAATCTCTTAATGTCTAATATTGTAAATGAGCCAGCAGGACTGGGAAGGGGTGTGTGAGAGGGAGGGTTAATACCTTAACTTTCATCTGATCAGGTTTTTTAACTTTTTATCTATTGGAGTTTCAGGACTCTTGAGATCTTTTGTTCTTATTCTTAGGAAGCTAAAAGGGCAGAATCCAAAAAAGCACTATACAGCTTTGCTCTAGAGAAATATTTAACAGACTATGAGAATATAGACCATAAGGGAAGTATTAGTTCAGTAATGAGTATGCTAATCTAGTGTAAATTAAACTAATAATCAAATGTATCATCAGGGGAAGGTCTTAGTTCAAAGACATATAAGGCTATCAATAAGTAATATTATACAATACAAATAGAATCATTAACATCAACTGTAAACATAAATAAGGCCCAGGATTATTTTTATAGAAAAGATGGCACCAAATTCCATCTCCCTGGCCCTCGTAGCCATTTCTACACTGTAGCCATGTATATATCTGAGTTTGTGGTATGAGTGGTTGGGTAAGGAGGGAAAAGAGACAGAGAGATAAGGAGAGAAAGCATTGCAAAACAATTCTCCTTTATTCTGCCTACCTTCAAGTCAGAGCATATCAAAGTCAGCAACAAAAATCTAAAGCAAATACCAACTTTCTTTCATGCCATTAGGCTCTTATTCCTTCAGTAAACCACACGCTATAGAACAAATGTGGAACAATAGTTTCTAAGCTATTGCTTCTTCATGAGGGCATAGGAAAAAGGAAGATAGTTGGAATACTGGACTTGGAGTCTGAGAGATGAGTTTGAATTCTTAATTAGTAGCTTTGTGACTCTGGGCAAGCCATTTCTCCTCTGAGACTCATTTTCCTCATCTGTAAAATGGGCGTATTAGTAGGAATGTATTGTGGATCAAATAAGGTTTTATATTTAAAACACTTGTCATTTGTGGATCAAATAAGGTGATATATTTAAAACACTTGTTATACCTTTGTATCTTATGAGTGCTAGATATAAGAAAACAAAAGTTCTATCCAAATAGTCTCTGACTTCTGTTGTTTTCAAAGAATATGAGCAATAGGGAGAAATAGAAGCAGAACCCCCTCCCTCCTGACACATTCTCCTAGAGTGTCTGAGAAGAGAGCAATATGAGGCAAGGTCAAGAGTCAGAACTACTGAAGACATGTCTATTACTTCTAGTCCAAATAAATCACATTCCCCCTTCTCAGTTCCAACTGCCTAGAGGAGAAACTGAGGTTATCCATATTGTAAAAGAATTCCTGTTCACTACTGCCAGATGCCATCGAGACTGTGAGGTTAGCACAGCTACTCACAAGCTCTGACAATCCAGCACGACAGATTGTCAGGAGGATATAAGTCAACTACTTGAAAAATTTAACATAATGTACATCCTTATATTCTGATATTGGGTATAACTATTTCTGTAACAAATGTAAATTTTCAAGGTACTTTTCCCCTTCCATTAGCTACCTAACCCCATACCCATTCACCAGAAGATAACATAGCATAATAGATCCACAGTTAGCACAGACACCTTACTCCAAATACTTATTGCAGATCTGATTAGGAAAAGTTCCTCCCTCTATTCGGCCTCCTCTATAGCATCCTATTTTATAATAGTGTCTCATCCTTCATTTCCAGTAACAATTTGCTACATATCCTTAATGTCTGTGGATTTGCCCTTGCCTTGTTCCTTGTTGTTCTTTTTTACAATCCCAGTTATTTTTAGATCCTTAAACTCTAATATACAAGTCCAGATTGAATTGAAGTCACTGTAATTAAAGAAAAAAGGGGCAGATGCTGGACGCCATCGAGGCTGTGAGGTTAGCACGGCTACTCACAAGCTCTGACAATCCAGCACAGCAGGTTGTCAGGAGGATGGAAATTCCACACTCAGTTTACCCCATATGATTCTTTTTACAGTGACATTCACTTGCATTGAAATAATTGCAATCAATATCCTTATCCAGCTCAAAGGAAACACAGAAAAACAATACAAGTTCATGGCAAGAACAATCACAGCGATAGACTACCCACTATCCCAAAATAAACCCCTGTACAACCCCTTAGAGTATAGAAATTTCCCCTAGAATCAGTCCAGTAGAAAACCAGCAGTTAGTGAGTTAATGCAAGTTTCTAAAGTTCCCAGCAAGAAAATACCTGGCCTGAGTTTGTTCCCAAACTTCTACAGACCAAAGAAACAGTGAAACACAAAGAAATTAAGGCAATGACAAATTAGCACAGAATCACCCTACCAGAACTGTATTCTTAGTCATCCTATAACAGAAAGAACACCATGGGAACAAAACTTGGACCAGACTGATATTATTGTATCTTATTGGATGTAATCAACTACCATAACTATTTCCTTGATTGATGATGGGAATGAATAGTATAACGTAACTATATACATAATATAATTAGTTAAAATATAATTAACTATTATGCTTAGCTAGGAACTGATGTACTTGTACCTTACGGATGGCTGAAAATAATAAGTTCCAACAAGCCAGGCTATAATGAATAATTCTTGACAAGCTTACTTCTTTGTTTAACCACAGTAAGATAATTAGTAAATGTCAATCTTATGAAGTTTCAAAAGTTAATATGTGATTTTGGAAATATGGGAAAATCAAAACCTGTATGAGATCATAAGGACAAAAGGGGGTATAAAAATGAAAATCAGCAGATGGCAAAAAAAAGAAGGAATAGCTTCTGCAATTTGAAAAAAAGAGAGAGAGAGAAGCAACAGCCTCTGCAATTTGACTTGCACTCTGGCTTGTTTTCATTTCATTCTTCGCCATGCCATCCTACCTCCAGAGACCCAACCAAGAGAAGAGTGGACTCTTCACACACTACCTAAAATTCTGCCAAAAATCAGTTTTGAAAATGAATTTCATCTGCCTTAATTAAACAGAAATCCTTCATTTTATCCCTCATTGGGTCAGTATTAAATCAAGCTAGACTCTCCTAAGTCTAAGAACATAAATTCGGCCCAAAATTTGCAACTCATAAGGGGAAATGGGAGCATTTATTTTTACCCAAAGAAGTTACAGAATTATAGAGTTAAAGTTGAAGGGAATTTAGAGGTAATGTTCTACAACCTTCTCATGATTACAAAGGTTAAACGTAGTAATGGTTGGGCTTAAATTATATGAAATAATGTCGTCACCCAAATTAATTTATCTCAAGTCAAAAGTTTATTTACCAAAATAGAGGGGAAACAATAAAGCAGAGAAATGTGAAAGAGGTTAGAGAAAATAACACTACTCCTCAGTCAAGAGGGCCAGTAGTGAGTAACCACAAGGCCTCCTCCAAGCTGGAAGCTAGTTTCTTAAGAAACTAGGAAAGGAGTCAGCCTTTCACTCACCCCATGAAGTAGTACAGGAGTCAGAGTCTAAGTTGAAGCTGAGCTCCAAGCCCACAAGTCAAGCTGCAGTCTCCAGCGAAGCTCCTTTGAAGATTATCTCCAGAAGACACTCTCTTCACAGTATCTCCTCAAAGATATCTGCCTCAAGACAAAGCATTTCATGGCTTTTATGGTGGCGTCTTGTCCCTTCCCCTCTTCACAGAGACTGATCAAAGTTTCCAATTTGTTTAGCACTGCCTAGGGGGAAGTGTTTATGGGATTCAGTTCTCACCTTCTGGAGGGGTGAATACTCATCAAAAGGGTTCAAAGATTCCTGATTGAACAGTTTCTGAGAGTGTGAAGCATTCTACCTATGATTTTGACCAAGTGACTATAGAAATGTCAAAAGTACAATAAAAGATAGAATCCTGTGATGTCACATAGAGAAGCACTTCCTAGTTAATATTTTTAACTTTAACTATTTTAATTTTTTAATTACATGCAGAAATAAATTTTGATAATTGTTATCTGACATCTGATGATTTGATTCTCTCCATCTTCCCTCAATTCCTTCCTCACCAAGGTGGCAAATAGTTATTAGACCACTGGTGTAATGAAATACATAGTTCCATATTCCTCATACCATTGAAGAAGACACATCTCATATACAATAAAAAATCAATTTAAGAAGTAAAGTGGAAAATGGCTTGCTTTGATCTGCAATCAGAATACCAACAATTCCTTCTTTGGCTGTGAATAGAATTTTACATTGTGTTCCTTTGGTTTATCTTGGAAGCTTACATTGTAATAATACTTTTATTCCTCTACATTTGATCATGATATAATATTTCTGTTACTGAACATAGTGTTCTCCTGGTTCTGTTCACTTAACTTTGCATCACTTTATATAAATCTTTCCAGATCTTTCTGAACTCATGCTGTGAACAATTTCTTACAATAGTATTTCTTTACAACTATATGCCACAACTTTTTCAGTCATTTCCCAATTTAGGGAATTTAGTTTCTGATTTTTTGCCATTACAAAAAAGAATTGCTAAAAATGTTTTTTTTGGTACAAATAGGTCCTTTCCCCCATCTCTTATCCCTTTAGGATACAGATCCAATAATGAAATTGCTAGGTCAAAGGGTAACCATAGTTTTTGGCCAGTTGGGCATGGTTCCTTATTGCTCTCCAGAATGACTTTCAAATTAACAGTGATCAAGACAAAACTACACTTTGATTCCTATCATTCAAACAGTTATGAATCTCTTTTGGGAAAAGGCATAGGCTTATAATGAGGAACAAACCTTTTTAATTTTTTTCCCAATTATGTGTTGATATAATTTTCAATAGTCATTTTCTGACATTTTGTCATCCATGTCCTTTCCCTTCCTCCACTGCTTTCCCTGTCCCCAAAATGGAAAGTTATATGATACAAATGCTACAGGTGTTATCATACAATACACATTTCTATGTTTCTTATAAGGTGAAAGAAGACACACATTGCTCACACTAGAGAAAAACTGTTGAGGAAAAAATAATAAAGAATAGTATGCCAAAATCTGCATTCAGATTCTGTCAATTTATTCTATGGCTTGATTACCTTTTTTATCATGAGTCTCTTAGAGTTGTCCTGAATCGTTGCATTACTAATAATTGTTAAGTCATTCACAATTGATCATCCAACTTTTTTGCAGTTATTGCATCCACTTTGTCTTGGTTCTGCTCACTTCACTTTAAAGCATTTTATATAAGACTTTACAGATGTGTGTGTGTGTGTGTGTGTGTGTGTGTGTGTGTGTATGATTGTTGTGTTTGTCATTTCTTATGGCACAATAGTATTCCATTATGATCCTATAATGGAGCAATTCTTAGGTTTCCAGTTCTTTGACACCACAAGAAGAAGTGCTACAAATATTTACTCATTCAGCTTATGTCCTTTTCTCCCTCTCTTTGATCTCTTTGAGATAATGATCTAATAACAGTATAACTGGATTCTACAATAGGGACAGTTTTATGGACCTTTGGTCATGGTTCCAAATTTCTCTCTACAATACTTGTATCATTCCACAGCTCCATCAACAAGGCACAAACTTAATATAAATCAACAGTATCAAAAGGAAGAGAAAGAAAGTCAAATGCAATTTCAGTCTTATTTATGAGTCATAGGAATACTAAGATAAGTCTGGCTTCCTCTCTTGGTTCTGGATACATCTTGACCTTTGTAATAGATAACTTCTGGGAAAAGATGGAGAATAGCTTGATTGTCAGTTACAGAACTTGGAATTTACCCATATGGCATAAACCAAGGACAAAAGACAATTGGGACCACCTCTATAAAAGCCCAAGGGCTCAGCCACTCTGGGTCTCATTCTTGAGAAGAGATTTCTGGAAGGTGGTGAAGGGTGGGTAGGCCTATAGACCTGCAGATCCAGCATCCATACCTCATCGCCACAAGAAGTTCATTCACCTATTACTAAACAGAGCTGAGAGATAACAACACCACTGCTGTCAACAAGATTATCATTACCCCTTCCTTTCCTTTGGTCTAGACCTCAGCGGGGTCTGAGCAGGGTCTGTGAGGGGGAGAAGTATCTCCAGCCAAATACCAACTTGTTGCTCATTGATTAGATTACTTTAACCTTCATTAGATATAGCATAGCCATTTCCAATACCTCTTCCCTTATCCTGATTCCTGCCCCCTTTGAGTCAAAGCATTAAACCCTGTTTCAAACTTGATTCAAGTGAAGACTGGCATTCATTCCAAGAGGCAAGTGAATAACTACAGCCAAAGGAGAAAGGGAATTATCAACATCACAATCAGTTAGCATTATCCATTCAAATAGAACAACTAGCCCATTACCAACCTTTATCATTTAAACTAACCCCAAGCCAAGGAACCAGCAGAGCTGTTGAACAATATATACAGCTTCTCCTTCAATAACTTTGGTTGTGCACTGTCAGTGGGGTCAGGTGCTTAGCTGAATTGATCATCCATGAGCTCTGGTTACCTGCACACTTTGGTGGCTACACAGGTATCACTATCCCACTCAGCCTAGATCCATTTACCACCTGAGACTCTTGGGCCAACTTATCAGGCTCAACTTATAGAAACACCTTCCTGTCTATCCTTCCATTTAGTTACCCCACCACTTTTGTGCATAATACCTTACAGGTCTAGGAATCATACTTAGGAAGCTTATTTTAAAAACTGAAGAATATACAATATTTTCTTATGAATATCAATTGGAAAATGTTCATCTCCGGAGAAAATTTGGGACTGGAAGTTTTATGTCAGGAGTTATGAAGTATTGACAGTTTGTCAAATGGGAGAGGCAATAGACATGTCCTACTTGGTCAGTGGATTGAGAGCCAGGCCTAGAGACTGGATGTCCTAGGGTCAAGTCCGGCCTTGGACACTTCCAGCTGTGTGACCTTGGGCAAGTCACTTGACCCCTACTGCCCACCCTTACCACTCCTGGGCCAAGGACTGTCCCTAGCCCAGATGAAAAAAGGAGGAGGGTTGGGCGTGGGGCTAGCAACCGCACCCTGTAAAAAAAACTACATCTGCTAAAGAAACTGCAACCTAAAGTAGGGGCAGCTGGGCTAGCTCAGTGGATTGAGAGCCAGGCCTAGAGATGAAAGGTCCTAGGTTCAAGTCCGGGCTCAGACACTTCCCAGCTGGGTGACCCTGAGCGACTGTGTGTCCCATTGCCTACTGGTTGTGGCCCTATGCTCCTAGAATGGAGTCCCAAGATAAAAAAAACAAAACAAAACAAAACAAAAAAAAAACCTTGGTCTAAAAAGATTCAAAATGGGCAATACTTGGAGTCACTGAGAGGAAGAATTAGCCTTGATTCAAATAAAAGTTCCAAATATTTAGGACTATTCAAAAGGAGAATAAAATAACTTAGAAAGAAATGGATTTTCCCTTGTTAAAGCTAGATCTTCAAGATGAAAGTTAATTGATTTTTCAAGATATTAGTGTAGATTATTGAATATATATTGACATATATTTCTCTTGATATTCATTCCAATTATGAATTGATTAGATTTTGTGATATTGTGATGTAGTTCATAATTCTGCCATGCACTCTAACTGAGGTTGTACTGTAAAAGTCTGTCTTGGTCCTCATTTTTTCTTTCTATATTCTCATACTTGGTGATCTCTTTAGTGCTTATGTGTTAAACCTTAAACTCTATATTTTCCCTAAAATCAAATCATACTAAGTGTATAGTGTTCTGATTTTGCAGTAAGGAAAATGCTCAATTTTTCGTTAGAGGACCTGAGTTCAAATGCATTGTTACTATTCACTACCTATCTGATACTTCTCTGGGGGTTAGTGTCTTTATCTGTAAAATGATAAGGTTACATTATATGACATCAAAATTCCTATCTATAGATCTATGTCCCTTCTCAAATATATTGATGCTTCATTGGACACATGATCTCTCTTGTTTAGGTACTCCAATCAACTGTATAACACCAATCCCAAATATGTTTTCTCATTGTTTATGACTTTTGTCTATTTCCTCTGTTAAATGTTCCAATGATAGTGTCTAACCAATGTCCAGGAGGTCATATACTAGTTTCATTTATGTGTGGATTAATCAATTGATAAAAATGTATTAACTGCCTATTATGTTCTAGACACTGTGTCAAGGACTGGGGATACACTGAGATTAAAAAAAAAAAACTATCCCCACTCTCATAAGTATTAGGATATTACAAATACCAATGGAACAAGAATAGAATCAGAATGGGAGAAGTGGTAAGAATAAAATATATTTTCTAAAATGCATTATTAATGAATGTATTCATTGCCAAGACGTTTTAAGTAAAATCCCCGTATGCTATTTATAAAAAAGTTATACAAGGGGAAGCTGGAATGCTCAGTGGATTGAAAGCTAGGTCTAGAGACAAAAGGTCCTGGCCTCAGAACTTCCTAGCTGTGTGACCCCGGGCAAGTCATTTACCCCCCATTGCCTAGTCTTTACCACTCTTCTGCCTTAGAGTGTATTGGTTCTAAGATGGAAGGTAATGGTTTTATTAAAATAAAACAAGTTACACACTATCATGTCTACCCATGCTAAGACTTTCTCACAAATAACCCTGAATATTAATACAAATGCTATGGAAAGTTCCTAAAAGCTAGGGACATGGGAAAGGAGGAAAATTAATTCTCATTTACCAGTAAAGTTCTTTGTTATACATTGTACTTTGTCTTTATTAAGTTTATTTTCTCAAAGTAAGAAAGAGTCTCATTTATGAGTCACTCCTAGAAAAATGGAAGACAACTCATTCAAATGAAAGATTTCAGAGAAGGAAAGTATTTTTGAGAATCTTGTGTCTAATCCCTGCCATTTTAAAGATAAAATAATTCTGCATCTTGGTGAATAGAGTACAAGACCTTGAATTAGGAATACTCACTGGTTTGAAATGTATTAATTAAAAAAAATCTCTAAATTTTCAAATTTTCAATTTTTTTACATGATTAACCATGGGAAACTGAATCAGAAGATACCTAGTGGATACCATGGTTCTGTTCTCCTTTTCTTACTATATGTGCATGTTTGTGTGTGTGTTTATGTGTGTGTGTGTGTATGTACCATATATATGCACATTCTATATACCTATCTCAATATTTTTTCTTATAGACAATTAAAAAGTACATATTGAGAACTTCATATTTATTAGTCATGGTTCTAACATTGGATAATAAATTTTGTGGGAACTAAGCATTGGATATGCAGGAAATTTTATTAATAGAGCCATTACTCAATAAGCCAGAATGACAGAATTTGGGAAATGCAGAGATTTATTGCTAGAAGGGGTATAACTGATACTTCAACTTTCCTCATCTTATAGGGAAAGAGATAAAATCTTTTGCAAATTAAGACAGAGTAAAGATATTAATAAATATAATAGTATAAAGTATTTAAAGATATTAGAATTTTGACTTAGCTCATATTAAAATTTATAGAATTTAGTAATATAATTTTCTTTTTTTTGAAGTACAACTCATTTTATCCTCTTGAAAATTACACACAATTTCCAAATCCAAAGTAAATCTAGGCTGTTATATGTAGAATAAATGCCTAAAATATTTTAACGTAAAAATCATTATCTATATATATATTAAAAAGTAGCCTACATTAATATTTTCAAACTATTGAAGAATAAAATCCTTCTGATTTTTGGCCAAATTCAAATGTTTCAAACTCCTCCCACAATAAGTGGAAATGAAAAGTGTCAATTCTCAAAGGCAGATCTATCTTCCTACCTTCCATGTTAATTTTTTCATATTCACATCTTAAAATACATAACTTCTGTTCAGAGTTTTCACATGCTATTTTCAGAATAAAAGGAAAAATCACACATGAACTTCTAAAGCAAACTTTCCATCTGAGCATGTCATCACATTAGTACACATAGATAGCAATTCCTAGAGGTGAGTGTGTGTATGTAGAGAGGTGAATATATACAG
The DNA here is from genome assembly GCF_016433145.1 of Gracilinanus agilis. Lineage (NCBI taxonomy): Eukaryota > Metazoa > Chordata > Mammalia > Didelphimorphia > Didelphidae > Gracilinanus > Gracilinanus agilis. The sequence continues at coordinate 533,521,452 of NC_058130.1, read as the reverse complement.
AGAGAATATAGTGGATTTGTATATATTTAGACATATCTAGTCATGGTTACCTATTTCTGTATTATATATATGTTCATACAAACCATTTCACTGAGACAAAATTGATATCAATATACTTTATTTTATAAGATGTTTTAATTTGGGGATTGTAAGTTATAATGATTAAATACCTAAAATAATAAGTATGTATATTGCTATTGAGAAGGAGCATGATATAGTAGATAGAGCTGCCTTTGGATACAGGAAGACCTTAGCAGTTAGATCCCAGGCAAATAATTTAACCTGTAAGTCATGAACAACTTAAAGACTCTAAGTTAGAGAACAAATACCCATCAACACTAGAATATCTGCTTTCCTCACTAGGAAGTTTCCATTCTAATGAAATAATAGGCTTAGTCAAACTAGTAATATTAGATCATTATTTTATCATGATCATAGGTGCATTGATGGGAGTTCAAAATTAAACATGAGGAAACAACACACTAGTATGCTCAGGTATTAGAAATCACTTCAGCTCTCTGGGTGTCAAAATTTTAATTTGTAAAATGAAGATGATGGCTTACAGGAATACTAAATTTTCTTCTAGTTCTAATCCTATAATTTTTGAGATACCACTAGTTTATAAGACAGTGGTGCTTAGAGAATGGAATGCTGAATCTGGAGTCAGGGAGGACACTAGTTTGGCTGCCTACTTTAGACACATTAACTATGTAATATTAAGTCTCTTTATGTCTCATACTGTTTCCTCTTCTATAAAATGAAGATAATAACACCTGCCACACTTACGTCATGGAGTAATTGTGAGAGCCAAATGCAAAAATATATTTATAGCACTTTGAAAACTGTCAGGCACAAATGAATGCCAGTTGGTACTAGTTTGGAAACTTTCAAAAGTTTGAATGATTTTAGCTAGTGTGTGAATAATTTCCTTCTTTTTGTCTCTCATTTTCTTTTTTCTATGTTAAAAACAAAATAAAAAGACAACAAACAAACATTGGATGAAGATTTCCAGTAGATGCTGGTACTTATAGGAGGATTTTCAAACATGTTCTGTAACGTAGAAAGACAAAATGTAAAAGGTGAGTGTTAGTGGGCAAGAAAGAAGAAAAAAGAACGTTATAAGAATGAAGAACAAATTAAAAATCTAATAGGTGCAGATTTTTAAACTAATTTTAGCAGAAAGATACTCCTTGACCTTGTAATTTACTTTGTGGTATTATGAAAAATAGAGAGCGAAGTAATGGTGATGGGAAATATTTTGAATAAGTAACATAACAAACTGTCCTTTCCTAGAAAGCCAATTTACCTTTTATAGTCTTATGTTAACCTGAACTATGCATCATTTTATGTAGGCATGACATATTGAAATTACATTTGTATCTTTCATAAATGGAGCTCAGAAAATTTTCTAAATACATGATAAGCATTCAAAGTACTCTCCAGCTGGATAATTTGATCACTTTAGATATTCAGGAGACATGTATTGTTCAGATCAAATAAACTCCTATTTTCCAGCATCAGTGATTTTGCTTGAATTGTGAAGGATATTTCAACAAATGTTTAAATCTTAACTTCACTTTCTTTGTGAAGGCACATTTATTGGATACATTGTGCAGACATGACCCAAGAATTATATCTGAATCACTTTATTAGAAATTATGAATTCTCTTAACATTTTGTATAGACAATAGGGCTTCTCACACAATCAGTCAATCAACACAAATTTATGAGGCATTTACTATGTGCTAGGTATTATGTTGGGGCAGATAAGTAGTACAGTGGAGGGAGCACAATCTCTGGAATCAGGAAGATCTGACTTTAAATATAGCTTTTGAACCTTAGTAGTTGTGACCCTGGTGACTCATTTTACCCCTATTTGCCTCAGTTCATCATCTGTAAAATGGGGACATGCTAGAGAAGGAACTGGCAAAGTATTCTACTTTCTTGGCCAAGAAAACTCTATGGAAAATGTCCATGAGGTCCAGTAGAATCAGACATTACTGAAAAACTGAAACAACAACAAGATACTATAGTAAGCACTGGGGATACAAGAAGGGCCAAGACAAAACCAAAACAACCCCAAACGAAATAGAACAAAAAAAAGTTTCTTTCACAAAGGATTTCCTATTCTAATCAAGGAGACAACATGAAAATAACTGTACATATAATATAAATACAAAGGAGATAAATGATAATATCACAAGAGGAGGTGTGAGAATATGAGAAGATTAGGCAAAAGACTCAGGTATAAAGTGGGATTTGAACTATCTTGAGATAAAGACAGGGAAAATAAAAATCACTGGAGAGGAGGAAATTATGGAATGGAATAACAGTTTTTCAAGACTGGAAAGCAATATCATGGACTATCTAATCCACCAACATCTAAACCCCCTTCCACCACCTCCCCCAAAAAAATTCTTTTTAAGAATAATACCAAAGAGGCCAGATGGCTACTTGAATGAAAAATATTTATCTTCATAATCTCTCTCCTACACTATTGTGAAAGTGTCCTAATTAACTTACCTGCCTTATGTCTTTCTATTCTCCAATCTATCCTACTATGAAGATGGAATTGACTCTCCCCTTACCTACTTTTAAATTTAATCAACAGCTAAACAATCACCCTAGTGCAACAATCAATAATATAGAAATAGTTCTTGATCAAGGATACATGTAAAACCTAGTGGAATTGTGTGTCAACTATGGAGGGGGGGTGGGGAGAGGGAAAGACCATAAATCATGTAACAATGGGAAAATATTCTAAATAAAACAAAGAAACAAATAAATAATAAATAAATAAATTTAAGCAACCAAAAGCAAAGATATCCCTATTTAACATTAAGTAGTGAAGGTTCACAAACCACTTACTAAAGTGAGTAACACATCCAGAAGCTACTGTCTGCTCTCTGGGCAGTGCTGAGCAAATTTAAAGACTCCAACTCGTCCCCATAAAGTGGAGGAAGGGACAGGAAGTGATGTAAAGAAAGGTCCATAAAAAGAGCCTAAACATCCTGTCAGGAGGTCTTTGGTCTTTGGTCTTTGGTCTAAATCTTCAGCATGAAGGAACAAGGGGGATCAACTTGAATTGTTTCTGGTAAGACTACTCTTGTATCTTCCTGTTTGGACTTCAGATTAGGAGAGTGAAAAAAGCTGAACCTCTTTTCCTAGCTTCTGGAGAGAATAGCACCATAGAGGCCTCCCTCTTGGAGGAGGTCATGTGGGTGAAACCCTTGTTTTGATTCATGAGGCCCTCTAGCTGAGGTTAACTAGCCCTGCCAGAGTGGAGCCACTGCCAGAGCAAATATTTAGTGTGTTAGGTTAGATATCTTCTTAACCCTCTTTTTATATTTCTCTACCTTCACTCTTTCCCTCTTTTTGTAAATAAAGCTGCTAAAAAGTCATTTTGACTTGAGCTGTATTAATTTTTAAAATTGGCAACCACATTCTCTTATATTTAGTCTAACTATAAATTTAATCTCTACACTACAAACAGCTGTCAAAGTAATATTCCTAAAGCAGAAACTTGACCATATTATTCCACTGTTCAGTAAACCAGTGGCTCTGAAATATATCTAAGATAAAATGTAAACTCCTCTGTTCAGGATTTAATGCCCATTACAATTAAATTTTATATACCCTTTTTCTGTAACAATTATGTATAAATACCCTTTATGAACAATATGGTACAGCCAAATTGCCCTGCTTACTGTATTTTACACTCTGCCATTTTCTTTCTCCTTTCCTTTGTTCTGGCTGCTATCCATGCCAGGCCAGGTTTTCTTTCCCTCTATAACTCAAACTTTTAAAATTATTAGCTACCATAAAAATTCAGGTCCACTGCTATGAGATATTTTGTGATTCTTCAATTTGTTAGCTAGTACTTCTCCCACCTTGTACATACTTTTTAGTTTTATACACACACACACACACACACACACACACACACACACACACACACACACACATATATATGCTAAGGAAATAGAATGACGCTCCTAGATAGCTCATATAATTAACATATTTGTATTGCTAATACCTATCATGATACCTGGAACATATCAGATATTTAAAAATAACTGATTAATAAACAACTAAAATTTTAAAAAGGCAAATAAGTATATAATGACCCATTTTGTTATTTAGTCATTTTTAGTCATGTCTTACTCTTCATGATTCCTTTTAGGGATTTTGTTGACAAAGATTATGGAGTAGCTTGCCATTTCCTTCTCTAGCTCATTTTACAGAAGAGAAATGCCCATTAGACTGAGTAATATATATATAAGTGTTGAAGTTTTTAACAAATCCAATCTCTCTTGACCTATATGAAGTAAGCCTCTATTGAGTAGGTGAGAGTTGTAATGAGCTTTGAAGAATGTGAAGGATATAGAGAACATGCAAATTGTGAAACTTCACAGAAATAGTGAGCATTCGCCTTTATCAACATTTCTAAAAAAACTCTCAAGAAATACACTGCAACCTAGTTTTGAGCATCTTTTCCTGATAATTTTGGAAAGAGCAACTAACTATAAATGTTTCATACAAGAGTATGCAGGGAATGTTGTTCTCAGAAGTGAAACATATCATTTTTTTTTACTGGGAGTGCTATTTGAAAGAGGAAGGACTTGGTTAACAACTTTTAACTGTGAGCTAACTGGACAAGAACAAAAATGTCTATCAGAAGATAAGGTGAGAAAAATGAATAGGAAATAGAATGTGACAAATCATAGAAGTAAATGCTAAAACATTATTATGAGAAATTTAATTCACTGGGCAGAAAACTATGTGAGCCAATAATTCATCTTCATATAATTTATATTTCCTATTTTGAGCTGAGAATATGTATGTGTACACATATATACATATGTATATATATTATTTTTGTACTGGGAACACACATCTCCGCATGTGTGTATTTTGAAGGAAAAGGTGCTATTCATTTAGCTTATCAACAAATAAGCAGCTTTCTGAAGAAAAATAAAAAGCTTTAAAATCATCCCAACATTTCATTTGTTATTCATTGTAATCTACATGAATAAGAAAATTTACGTATCTTTAAAAGTTCATCTAAAATGACTATTAATACTATCTATCACCATTCATTGGAAAAGGAGAAATTAATGCTTTTCCCATAATGTTCAAAAATAATGCCATATTGAGAATGAAAAATTATGCTCATTAAAATATTTAGAGGCATCAGATGGCAAAGTTGATAGAACCTTGGACTATGGTCAGGAAGGTATGACCTCAGATCCCACCTTAGATACTATATAATCCTTGGCAAGTCACTTAATCTCTGTCTGCCTCGGTTTCATCATCTATAAAGTGTGCATAATGATAGTACCTACTTTTCAAATTTGTTTTGAGTATCAAATGAGATAATATTTGAAAAGTGCTTCACAAATCTTAAAGTGATAATAATATGTAATTTTATGTAGCTATGCATAATATATAATACTGAAAATAATTATTATAATCATTATACTATAAAAGTTGGAGCTCATGCTGCTGAACACTTTCATAGGAATACAGTCTCTTGCATCTCAGAGGTGATGTGACGAAAGCAAATGTTTTAGGAATATGAATGAGATTGAAGTGTGCAAGACTGGCTGTTTGGAATGAAAAAGGAAAGAAAGAAATTATAGAAATAGAAAACAGGAATTTACTGGAGTAATAATGGTAAAATGATAAAAGTCTCCATTTGAGTAGCAATAGTAGAAAAAAGATAACTCTAATTGACAGCGTTGAATTATAATAAATATCTTTAAAGAGATAGGAATGAGAAAATATATACAATACAGAAGTGTTGGTGTCAGAAAGGAAAACAAAAGAATCTTCATCTCATCCTATATGGAACATCAGAGAGTTCAAGAATGTTACCATTAAAATGGATCATAGAAGTTATCAAATACAACCTAGTGTTCATTTTATGGGAATGAAAACTCAGTCACAAAGAGAAGTGACTTACCCATTGTCACACAGTCTGCCAATGGAAGAGGGGAAAAAGGAACTCATATCTCTCGATCCTAAATCAAATGTGCATTAGAGGACCATGCAATGGTAGACCTAAATCTATCAAGGACAAAAAAGGTAAAGGTTTTGGAGTCTTAATGAATATTATAAGTTTTAGAACAAACTATAGAAATTAAACCAAGAGCCCAATGGTGAACTAGGTTTGTTGAGCAGTGGTTAGTATCAAATTTCCCCCAAAAAATGTATACTTAAGTGGCCATGTATATTAGACTACAGAATTTCCTTCAATAGCATAAGAAGAGAGCATAGTGAAGAGAGCCAGCACAAATGGCCGAGGCAGCGGCTGAAGCAGTCAAAACATCCAAAGGAGGGACAGCCATGAAAGCTTCAGCTTCAGGCCAAAATTGCAAAGTAAGAAATACTTAAAGGCCAACAGTCACCCTCCAAAGGACCACAGAAAAACAAAAATGCCTGGAAGCAAAAATAGGACTGGCAAAATCAATAGAAGAAAAGGTGAAGCAGTGCTCTTGCTCAGAACAATTTAAAGAGATAGCAAGGAGGACTCACCTCACTGGTGTATAAGGAGAGATTAGTGAATACGCCTAGCAGAACTTAGATGCAATATAGCCCAAGTAGCAGGAGAAAGCTCATCTGGATGAGAGCTAAAACCAAAATAATGCAAAACAAGTACCAGTGGGAAGAAAGTGACTCTTCATGATTCAGGCAGAAGAGATGTTGTAAATGGCACTGCAAAGGAAACAATGAAAGTAACTCAGGCCCACAAGGTCCAGCCTCTTTTTGATTGGGCTAATCCATGTCCAACCATCTGAAATGAATAGCCTTAAACTTCCACATAGCAGGCCAGCCAGGCTGCCTCAACAGAGTGTTCAAACTGAGACTGAGAGAGCTGAGCCAATCCTAGGCACACTACAAACACTGGAAAGTACCTCCACCTCAGTAATGGAGCTAAACTTCAACATAAAGACAAAATCAAAGGAAAAAGATACTCCAAAATGAACAAAAGAAAGAGAAAAAGCATGGTGCTATAAAAATATCTCAAGACAGATGACCAAAATTCAAGTTCAGAAGATGCAGAGCAATACAGAAATGAAAACATATGAAGCCTCAAAGGAAAATGTAAGTGTCAAGTACAATATGTGCCTATGGAAGAGCTGTTAAAAAGAATAGAAAAACAAATAAGAAGCTTAAAAGAAAAATAAGAAAAGAAAATGATAGAAAAATAACCAACAGCTTAGAACAAAAACTTACTGAAGAAAACAGTTCCTAGAAAAAAACATATTCTAACATGGAAATAACTCCCCAAGAAAGGAAGTACAAAGTGTCAAAGAAGAAGAAAATCAAAATTTTAGATTTGGACATATGGAAACTAATGATTTCCTGAGATAAAGAAAAAAATAAAATAAATTCAAAAGAATTTAAAAATACAACACGTCAAGTCTCTCACTGAAAAAAAATAATGGACCTGGGAAATATATGTAGGAGAGATAAGTTAATCATTGGATTTCCTGAAAACCATGATCAAAAAAGGAACATGGACATCATATTGAAAGACATTATCATGGAAAATTTCCCTAATGTTGTTGAACAAAAAGAGAAAAAAGAAAATAAAAGGATCCATTGATCACTTCCTGAAATTAATTAATTAATTAAAAAATTAAAACTAAGACATCCTAGGACTAATATAGCTAAATTCTAAAACCCCAAGTCAAGTCAAGTCAAATACTTTAAGCTGCCAGAAAAAAATTAGATATTGTGAAACGACAATCAGGATTATATGGAATCTAGCAGCTTAATTATTAAAGGATTGGAATGAATGGGATAAGATGTTGCACAAAGCAAAAGATCTAGGTCTACAATCAAAATGTATGTTTAATGAAAAAGAGGAATTGCAGGCATTCCTTATGAAATGGCTAGTGCTAAAAGGAAAATTCAATGATCAAATATGACACTCAAAAAGAGCCTAAAAAAGTAGGCAATAAATAAATAAATAAAGCAAAATTCAAGGGAATCTGTGAGGATAAAGTAATTGCATCCCTCCATGGCAAAGTGGTAACTATGATTTTTAGGATTTCTATAGTATAAGAGTTGCCTAAAGTACTTAATATGCTTAAAGTAATAAAGGGAAATAATGGCGTTAAACTGATAATATTACTAGTAAGATGCTTAAGATATCTATGATATTTGATGTATAAAAATATCTCACATCTTAGGATGCTTAGAATATTAAAGATACTTAACAACTTCTGTCACCATTAGGGTAATGAATATTAGCAATAATACCATTTTTGTATCCCAAAGAGTTCAAAGAAAAAAGGGAAAAATCTATATACAAAAATACTTATAGTAGCTTTTTTTGTAGTGTCAAAGAACTAGAAACTGGAGGAATGTCTGTCAGTTGGAGAATGACTGAAGAAGTATATTCTGGTATATGCTTATAACGGAACACTATTGTGTCATAACCAAATGACAAACAAGACAATCATAAAACAAGCAAACACCTGGAAAAACTTATATGAAATGATACAAAGTGAAGTGAGCAGAACCAGGAAAAAGATGTGCAAAGTAACAACAATAATGTATGATGGTCAACTGTGGATGACAACAATTATTAACAATGCAAGGATCCAGGGCATCTCTAGGAGACTCATAAAAACAACAACAACAACAAAACAAATCCATTTCCATAGAAAGAACAGATGGAGTCTGAATGCAAATTGAAACATGCCATGTTTTATTTCAGTTCCTCCATGAATTTTTGTTCCCTTTCAGCAATATGTATCTTCTCTCACAAAATGATCACATGGACATATGTATTATATGATAATATATGTACAACCTATAACATATTACCTGCCTTCTTGGGGAGGAGAAAGGGGTGGGAAGAAGAGAGAAAACATGCAAAGAAAAATATCAGAAAACCAATATTAAGAAATTATATTGATGTAATCTTGAAAAAATTCATTAAAATGATATATTGAAAAAATAAAGAAAGAGTAGAGTAAAACTGGCAAGAGGCTAAGGAATGATAAACAAATCTACATGCAAAGTTAAGCCATGGAATTAGAGTACTGAAGAATGTTATACTATGGGGTATAGAATAAGGAAGATGCCAGTGTATTCAAGAAGAGAAAATGCTGTGAATGGAGTATAGCCTACACCAGGGGTGGGCAACGTATGGCTCTCGAGCCATATCTGGCTCCACTTCCCAACCTGCCAGTCCCGGCAGAGTCCCAGGATGTGCTCCATTGGGCCTTTCAGCCCCCGCCCCATATTCCAGGATCTTCCGCCTCCATCCTCTTCCTTCTGCAGGCTTTTATGGCTCTCACGGCCAAAAAAGTTGCAGACCCCTGGACACCTTACAGGTACTGGCGAAGGAGGGTATCAAATTGTTTTTAAAAAAATCGGCATGTTCACTGGGAATATAATGGAGTAGAGAGAAAAAATAGGGAATTGGAGACATAATAATAATGATGATGATAATGATGATGATGATAACTTTAGAAGTCACAGTCTTGGGTTTTCCTGTTTATAAACAGCTGAGACTAATGGAAATGAATAGTGACAAGTAAGAGTGAAGTCAGTATGTTTCACATATTGATGATGAATCAGTATTGTGTCAAGGTGACTAGATTTCTGAAAAATGGTAAGATAAGGTAGTAAAGGACCATCTCTGACTGTCATCTAAAAAAGATGGAATGGATATCACCAACAATTTTTTGAGCCCTAAAATCAGTTTTATTATATTTTCAGTTCCAATTTCTCTTGAAAGAGTTTCAATATAGCATAGTGGATTAATAATTGGACTTGACATGAAAATTTAGGTTCTGCCATTTACTATCAGTATAACCTTGGCCAAGTTATTTTATCTTTCTAAATTTCATTTGCCTCATCTATAAATTGAGCATGACAATATTTGAATCAACTTCATAGGGTTTTTTGTTTGTTTTGATAAAGAACATGTTATTCAAAGACTAAAATGCTGCTTTTATTTAATGACTACAGTTTAAGTAAATGACATAAAATTAAAATATTGAAAAACAAAGGGATTGTGGTGGCTTTATAAAAAAGAGAAAATATTAGCTAGTTAATTTAACATACATCTAAGTCCCTATCCAGAGTTAACATTTTGTGATGAAGTGACATAATTTTCACATGCATGGCATCAACCCATTATCACTAAATGTTTTAAAATAATGGATGTATTCTCAAAATAATTTAAAATATTTTAAAGTAGATATGTTTTTAAAATATTAGACTGGTTTTCTTATATATCTCTATATAATTATACTTTACTACTTGAAAAATATGACACAGCTTTACAGAATTCCTTCTCTGATACACGTCACAGACTCTTTATGACTTAATAGATTGTAGTTAAGAGTTTCTGTAAATTAAACATCCATCATTCTGCACCAAAGCATTTGGTGTAACTCTCTTAAGTTAGCTAGGTTGTTTTTCAGATTTCTATTGTCTACTTCCTCCCTGGACACAAATTAAAAGCTCCTTTTTCTTGGAAAGACCTCCCAGTGGTTATACTATGATGGCATAGCCTCTGAGAACCAGGGATAAATTACAACACTATCTTTAAATGAACATGACTCTCTTTGAAATGGTGATTGTTCTACCAGTACTGACCCAACACATCTTTCCCCTCCAATAATGAGACTCTTTTCAATTTTTTTCAATATCCTTCACAGGTCTTTACAATATGCTAGAGTCTATATCTTTGAACATTTTGTCAGCACCAGTAAAACACTTGTGCTGATCATCCACCATAACTACATGACCAGTCCATCTTACTTACTACTCACTGATTTGTTTTGATGACACAATTTATATTAATTCTTGTGTCCGAGTCTATTCTGAAACTTGTTCTATTCTCCTTATCAATGGTTTCTCTATATAATAAATGTAAAGAAAAAAGAAAGAAGTATTTATTAAATAGTGAGTATATTACAGGAACTCTGCTCAGTGCTTCAATAAATCATATCATTTAATATTCAAAACAACCCTGTTGGGTACATACTGTTACTACCTGCATTTTACAGCTGGGAAAACTGATGAAAATAGATGTTAAGTAATTAGCCCAGGCACATAGTTAATGAGTATTTGAAGCCCAATTTGGACTGAAGCCATTCTGACTCTGGGCCTAGAACTCTATATAATGAGCCACCTAGCTCTCTATGATAAACATATAATATGTAGACATATCGTATGTGTGTAATAATTCCTCATTTTATGGAATGTTATCTTTCCTCATACCGCCAAAGAAGAGCATCTTGACCCACTCCTAGAAATTACTCTGTAATTACTGCGCATACAGTTTATATTTACATATTTGTGTACACATTGTTTCCCTTGACAAGCTTCTAGAACACAGTAGCGTTTTCATTTTTGCTTTTCATATTCCAAGTGCTTAGTATAATGCCTAACATACAGTAGTTATTTAATAAAAGCTTGTGCAATGTTTGATGTCAATAATGGGTAGATCACAAAAACTTGAAATACTGTTATTTTTGTTTTCATAGAAAATCATTAGGGCTGCAAGAGAGCACTGAATACATTTATTCTAATGTCATTTTATCAATGAAGAAACAAGGTTTCAGAGAGCTTGAGTTACCTAAGCATGTATGCTATGTCTTTTAAAAGTAAGCCCCTTCAAAGGAAGACTTCATATCACTTGCAGTAGTGACTATGATTCCTTATGCATAATTGGTGCTTGAAAAATATTTATTAATGGTTATAATTTTCAGACATTTTTACAAATTTTAAAATATTCAGGTGTTAAAAAATTTATAGTGGACCAGATTGTGAAGCTTACTATTCAAGATCTCAGATTCTCCATCAGGAAAGGGAACATATTGAATGAGTTGGTTGAGAAGGTACCATTCAGTTCTAAAATTCTATGATTAGGTGATATTAATTGATGTGGTATTTAATAAACTTGCTAGGATTTTGACAACAATCATTCTGTACCATCTTGATAAGTTACTTTTTTATTAATTCAATTTCCATTTTTATAACTTCTTATACTCTTTTAAAAAAACAACATTGGTAACCATAATGACATGACTGACTGAACTTTTCATTTTTGCTCAATGAAATGTCAGTTGGAAAATATAATGCTTTGAAAATGTATGTGAAGGTTCAAATGAGTCCATATTTTATTTCATCATCAAACATTGGTTAGTGAAAAATCTATTCCAATTAAACTCTTTTGATATAGTGATTTATAATGAAAAGACAGGAAGTAGTCAAAAGTCATTAAATGTTTCAGGAAGCTTTACTACCATAAAAAATGTAATTCTCAGGAGATCCCTGAGTATGTCTATTTGAAGATAGTATCTGGGAGAAATATTTCTTGGGTATCATAGCTCAGAAAAGCCTTGATCAGTTTTTAAACGAGCCTGTTGGTACATTAAAAGAAATAAGGTGCTCTTTGAAAATTATATAATCATACTTCCTAAAAAAAATAATTATTTTTAATGTGCTAAAATACATTGCAATGAATGTCAAGTAAGACTAAGATATATGCCTCAATCCAAGCTAGTAACTTATATAGACATAGTTAAAAGGTAGTAGATAGAAATAATTTTCACTTTACATATAGTTGTAATCAAAGGTTCTTGATGAATTGACAAAATCATTAGTGTGAGTATATTATATTTTCTTATATTAATGTTCACGTACACATTACTATATATGTGCATGTATACATTATAGAATCTACATGTTCAAAGTACCTTTTAGTATTGATATTATGGCACAGTGGATAGACAAACTTATTGAAAATGAGAAGACCCTAGTTAAAGACCCATCTTGAAGTCAATAGTTTGAATCACATAGCCCTTTTGCTTAGTTCTTAGTTTATTTAGTCAATAAGCACTTCAGCCTAGGAAATACACCAAAAGCTTAAGTTTCAAGGAAATTACTCTATAATTTTGATAGAAATTATTTCCTCACCACAGAATTCTTTACACCAGTGAAAGCATAGTTCCAGAACCAACTTATGCCCACTCATGTCTGCCTTTTTATGTATCCATGATCTATTTTAAATAAATACTGATATATAGGGCATGTACATACATGTATGTATACAAATACATAATAGTCTCTCATGATATTGATTATGATTTGCTAGGAGGTAGAGTTAGAAGGGATCTTGGAGATCATTGTAAATATCATCTTTGAGGTTTCTTTTCACTGCACTATACCAACTCTTGCATAATTATTTTATAATTTAATTTCACATTTCATAGAAAAATGGATTCTTAGAATTGGATAAAATTTTCCAGATATAATCAAATACCTTAATTTTGAAGATGAGGAAAGCAGAGAGATGATATTGCTTGCAAAAGATTTCAAAACTAGTTAATGGTTGGTTCTAGAATAGAAACCAAATCTCCTGACTCTTGCCAAGGACTATTTATAGTAAATATATAGTAAATGATCTAAGAGGATAGGGTAGAAAAGATAAAGTGACTCATCTAGATTACATTCAGAAATCTATCAAAATACATCTCTTATTTCATCCCCTCCCTAACTTTTCTATGAGCATGAAAAAAAAAGGAGACACAAGGGATGTTCCATCTTATGCGCTTATGAAAATATGAGATATAAGGATGAAGAATGATTTTTTTTCATTTTTCTATTAAATGACTACCAATAATATAAAATTTAAAAATGCAATTTATTATTTATATTTTTCATTCTCTTCTCCACTTTCTAAATAAATGATTCATATTAAGTTTTGAAAATATTAACTATTATTCCCAGAATAATTTATTTTTCATTTTAAGGAAAATTTAACAAGTTCCCAAAAATAATAATAGCAGGAACAATAATAGTGGGAGGAGGAGTAAAAGGAGGAGGACAAAATCATCTGTAATTGTCACAGGACACCCTGTTTTGTTTTCCTTTATAGAGATGAATAATGGTGGCGTCATTGATCTCCTAGACCTAGATGATAAACTCTTCTTAGCATATAACCTGGAAGATTTTAGTCAATGTATGTAAGAGCAGTAGACCTCTTGCCTTATAGGTCTTTGCTGTAATGGAATCATTCAGGTGTTTTGCCATATGAAGGAGCCCAGTGTTTTGGTTGGAGAGAGACTGACTTCAACCTGAGGTATAAGTCAATGACTTCAGCACTGACTGATGATGGTCTGTTGAGAACACTATAGAAGGGTTTAGCATCTCTGTACAGGATTATGTCATTATCAATGATTGTTGTGAATACCTTAATGCTGAAGAGTTGAAATGCTTCAGAGGTATTTAACCTGTAAATAGTCTTCACAGCATCATAGAAGCACTTTGAATTGTTGTTATCTGCTTAAAATCTAATCTCATCTGCCTTCTTACTGAGCCAGGGATCTGCCATTTCTCTAAGTTTTGTTCTTACTTTACTTTTGATGGAGTTAAATTCTGCTTTTTTTGAAATGGATGAACTGATAGCATCTAGGTGGTTTAACATTTAATGGATAGAGGGGGCAGCTGGGTAGCTCAGTGGATTGAGAGCCAGGCCTAGAGACCGGAGGCCCTAGGTTCAAATCTGGCCTCAGACACTTCCCAGCTGCGTGACCTTGGGCAAGTCACTTGACCCCCATTGCCTACCCTTACCACTCTTCCACCAAGGAACTAATACACAGAAGTTAAGGGTTTAAAAATATAAAAAAACACAAAACAAAACATTTAATGGATAGAGACCCAGGTCTAGATAAAATATGAGATCCTGGGTTCAATTCTGGGCTTAGAATCTGGGAAATATCAATATTTCCTAGCTATGTGACCTTAAGCAAGTCACACCTCCCATTGCTGAGACTTAACTCTGCCTTAGAACCAATATGTAATATTGGTTCTAAGGCAGAAGGTAGGTTTTTTTTTAAAGAAGTGGATGGATTATCACATTGTTAAACCTTGTGGAGTTCTCAGTTTTCAATGAGTAGCTTTTGAATTTCTCTATCATTTTTGTCAAACCAGTCCTCATGTGTGCGGTTGTTCTGGTTCAGATAAGCAAATCTGGTGCTACTGACTCAGCTTTCCCTCCAAGTCACCAGTGAACTGTTCATACATGAAAAGTGACCAAATATATTGATGCTGAGTCTCATGATAGCCATCTTGCCTTGGAGACTCCACTTTTGTTGAATGCAAATGTTTAGCTAGTAAAGGATAAGTCTATAATTGGTTTAGCACTGTACCATACATTGCCTTCATCACTCTCACATCCTGTCTATCTTTCTCCTGACATTGACTTAGTCTATTACACTCAATTTTTGCTTTTAAGGTCCATCTATAACATTTTATTCCCTTCAGTTAAGCAGAAGCTAATGTTGGTGATAAGAAGAGACTTGCAAGTTTTCCATTGTAAGTAATCATTGCTATTGTTGTTTCTGATTCTGTTCTTCCCAAAGACTCACCCAGAATTACAAGCTGCCAAGATTCTTTCCAGAGATCTCCTTAATCATTTGATCCCTCACCTGGAATATGACCATCTACCTGAGAGCCAGGATAGCTTCAGAAAAGTCTATAGAAATAATATTTACTGACTAAGAATTCCAGTATGAAATCAAAGAGTAGAACACATATCTATACACAACCTTCAGTGACCTTATCAAGGACTTTGATATTGTCATTAATCAGATCTTTAGGAAAGTCATAGTAAAGTTTAGTTTCTTAGAGAAATTAATCAGTATTGTATGCCAATTTCATGATGGCATGTTTGCACATTGGAAGAGAGCTCATTGCACTATTTCCAGTGACTATGTCAACTTGACTTCTCAATGAAATTGTAATACCACTTTTTATTTTTCTCCTTGATTATATTTTCTTTTTCCATTTTACTCTATGATGCTTTTGTTATGAGTTAGATTAATTGAAAAGGATATTTATTGAATTATTTAAAAAGTTGTGTTTACTCTAATTGATTTATATCAGTTAAATTTTCTTTGCAAATGGTAGTAGTACTCTGGGAAAATACCTATTCCTTTGTCTTCTTCCCCTTTCTATGTCAAAATATTGTTTAATTTGGTTAAGTCAGGTGTGTTTTAGCTACACACTGCATAATTCTCACTCATATACTAAGTTGATTTTGTCTTTAACTTTTTCACTGGCACATCTGCTTTGTGACTAATCATTATTAACTAATCAGTAGTGATCCATACCAGTCTAATAATCCCGGCAAATGAGTCTAGCATGAGTTGATATTTGATGAAGTCATATTAAATCCTAGTGATTACCAATATCCATTCTAAATGCTCATAAAGTATTATTTTAAGAAAATATATTAGTGTATGACTCAGAATTGAAAACAACAGGAAACATTTAATTCTCAATTTTTGTTGCCCCTTTCCAATTTTTAAAAATCACTGACAATAATTGAGATATTACACTATTTTTCGAGGTCTCTGTAATGTACCTTTAATTACTTAAAATACATCAAGGAAATCTAGATTATTTATTAAAAACTCTTACATTATATTTTGAATAGTTATCAATATCTATTTAACAATCCAAACATTTTTCCAGAGGATTTTGTGTCAAGTTGGAAGTAATCTCAGTAGACAACTTGGTCAATCCATACCAGAGAATGAACCACTGTCATATATTACATTAAAACAGTCATCCAGTCTTTGCTTGAAGATCACCAGTGAGAAGGTACTTGATTCTGTTCCTCTTCCCAAGGCAGAGAGTAATGTTATATCTAATGGTCTGGTGTCCTCTGGTGTCCTCTGTATCCTCTGGCCTCAGGCTGAGGTCAGTGTGCAATTACTAAAACTGATATATCTTTCTTACAATCTTTTCTATTTCTTTCTAATTTTCTTAATAAGCACATAATTCTGAATAGTCCATTTTTTATTCTTTATACATTCCATCCTAAGGCAGCCCAGTTCACATATGATTTCTTCTAATTGTTAGGGATTTTACCTGATCCTTCATCTGTAGTTATTTCTCTGCAATTATCATTCTTCATGGGATTATAGATTTAGATTCAGAAGTGAATTTAGAGTTCTTTATTTTGATATATAAGAAAATTGAGTACCAGAATGGTTCTGATTTGCCCCGTATCAGAAAAAAGTAAATATTTGAGACACAAATTAGACCCAGAATTATGGCCTGTAGTGATTCATAAACAGAAGAGATTTCCAGTATTTTAAGCTTTTATTTTTTCATATGCAAAAACAAAGAAAAAGGCCACTTCTTCCTTCATTTGTCCTTTATTTTAAAGTTGCTTTTTAGGCTATCAACATGTTCGATTGTTATACAATAATTTTAGCCATGTCTGACTTTATCACAGCCCCATTTTGGGTTTTCTTGACAAAGATACTATGTTGATTTACAATATCCTTCTCCAGCTTATTTTATAGATGAAGAAACTGAGCAAACAGGGTTAAGTAATTGCTCAAGTCAAACAAATAGTAAGTGTTTGAGGCTGGATTTGAATTCTGATCTTTCTGACTTCAGGCCAGGAGCTCTAGCCCCTGTGCCCACTAGCTGCCTATGATCTGTAATCATTGCTTCAGACTTATAACTAGCATTCCAGATAAAATATCTGTCTTATGTGGCCTGTGTTCTAAAGAAATGAGTTTTTTTTAAAAAGAAATATGATGATTAAATAAAACCCTTGTCAAACATTATGCCAGCATACTACCAATATAACTAGTTGAATAGTGGAAAATTGAGAGAAGCAAATTATTAGCATTATTAGACATTAAATTCTTTCTGTATATATATACTTCTTATACCAATTTCTACCTTTAAAAAGTAATATATTTCCATCGATAGGTAGCAAAATAAAATAAAAGAAAAAAAGAGCTTTGGGTCTGGAGTTAGAAGATTTGGCTTATAAATTTAGATCTATCACATAATTAATGTAATTTACTTAAGTTTTTTAAACCCAAGTTGGTTCATATGTAAAAATGAAGATATTAATTCCTGTTTTGCTTCCTTCATAGGTTTGTTGCAATGACTAAGAGGGTTAATAAATGTGATACTACTTTGTTATTTCTAAAGTATTTGAGAAATGTAAATATTAATATTAACATGTTAACTGTTGTCAGCTCCCATAGATTTAACTATATGTCTTTTTAGAAACTGGAGAAGTCTAGGCTGATCTAATTATTTTCTAGGGCCCCTTCCAATTCTAGCATTCTGGGAATACTCCATATATAGATGTATAATATACAAAGTATAATATTGGTAGTATAGTTCTGATAGAGGTGAGGAGGATTATCAGTTCAGTGTGATTATATCTGAATAATGGGAAATTTTTTTAAAGGGAGAAAATTTTTAAAAAATGAATCATGCAGTATTAACAAGCATTCATTAAGCTTGTATATTTCTTTTCACATTAGCTAGAATGACATGATTAAGATGGTCATGGCATTTCTATCAACAGAGAAACAGACAGCTCCATTTCTAATGAGAGTAATGCATCTGCTTTTATGATTGTCTTTCTCATTTAATGATGGACTTTTAGTTCACATTCTATTGAGTTATGAAGCCAATTCCACAAACATTCATCTGGATTAGCTTTTGTTAATATCCACTGAAATGATAGGCTGTCTGGATGAACTGTAAAAGGTTTCTTCAGTGAAGAGAGAGTGTATTTGGAGCTTTAACTATTGACAAATGGCCTGGTGCTGTGGTGTAACATTTTGCCTCTTGTTAATTTAATTTCCTGTTTTGAAATATCCCTGGCCAAGTTTTCTTTCTATTCTCCAAAAGCTCTCCATCCCAGGACCCTATTAGAAATGTCATCTGAAAATAAATGAATTTGGATTTGAAAATGGATGCTATGGGAGATTAGGTGACTAAGTGGATAATAAGTCAGGCCTGGAGACAAGAGGTCATAGGTTCAAATCTAACCTCAAACATTTCCTAGCTATGAGACCCTAGGTAATTAATGTAGCTCAGGGGTCAGCAACATATGGCTCTTGAGCCATATCTGTCTCTTTTGAGGGCCAGATATGGGTCTTTCTGCAGGAGCCATAAAGTCAATTTTTTTTCAGGCGTTGTTACAGGAGCGCACACTGTGAGCACTGTACAGCTCTCATGAAATTACATTTTAAAAAATGTGGTGTTTATGGCTCTCATGGCCAAAAAGGTTACGGACCCCTGAATTGTAGCTCCTTTTGCCTGCCTCTTACTGCTCTTCTGCCTTGGAACCAATACTTGGTACTGATTCTAAAAGAGAAGGTAAGGGTGTTTTGTTTTTTATAAATCGTTGCTGTAATGACATTTGTAAAAATTCCTAAAACTATAAAACTGTTAATCCATGGAAATATTTCCAAAATGAATAAAACTGAAATTTGCTAGTATCTGTGTATCCAAAAAATTACTTGATTTACCTAATAATAGGTGGAAACCAAATTTAATTTAAATTCTAAAACAACTTTGGTTAAAACATGACCTTTATTCAAATCTGCTTCTTGATTGTAAAAACCATCATGGATTTTTGATGACTTTCAAATTAACTTTTCCCTAGACGAAAAAGATGAATTCCAGAAATTTTCTAGATCCAGCTAATATTTTTAAAGTAAGAAAATAGTGTTTTAAAGGTAAATATCTCTACTTATGCTATTTAAATATTATTTGCTAACTTCCAAAATGTGTCATTATTTAGATTATATTACCGCATTTATAAAGAAAAAAGACCATATATTGAATTGTAAAATATATATATATGAGTTCAAATATAAGATTATGAGAAAGATGGTAGAGAATTGGTAAGAAAATAACAGTTTAAAAGGCAGAATTTTGCAATTAGAAAGTGAGGCTCAGAAATCAAATGAATTGATAAGCAAGTTGAAGACCAGAAATGACCAGCTAGAAGCCTTGAAGAACCAAACAGACCAGATTCAAAAGGAAAACCAAAATATTATAGTTGAAAACCAGTCTCTAAAGGCTAGAATTGCGCAATTAGAAAAAGATACCCCCAAATCAAAAGAATTAATAAGCAAATTGTAGACCAAAATCAAACAGCTGGAAAATAGGATAGACCAAATAGAAAAGAAAAATCAAAAGAATATAGCACAAAACCAGTCTCTAAAGACAAGGATTGGGCAAGTAGAAGCCAATGATCTCTCAAGACAACAAGAACAAATAAAGCAAAGTCAAAAGACTGATAAAATAGAAGGAAACATGAAATATCTCACTGAGAAATTGACAGATAAAGAAAACAGATAAAAAAAAAGGTCTAGAAGAGATAATTTGAGAATCATTGGTCTCCCTGAAAAAGCAGAAATTAATAGAAATTTGGACTCCATACTAAAAGAAATTATTTAGTAAAATTGCCCTGAATTTTTATAAGAGGACAATATAGACATTGAAAGGATCCATAGATCACCCTCTACACTAAACCCTGAAAAGACAACCCCCAGGAATATAATAGCCAAATTCAAGAGCTTCCAAGTAAAAGAAGAAATTTTACAAGAAGCCAGAAAAAGACAATTCAGATATCAAGGAGCACAAATCAGGATCACACAGACTCTGGCAGCCTCCACACTAAAAGACTGCAAGGCTTGGAATATGATATTCAGAAAGGCAAGAGAGCTGGGCCTTCAACCAAAGATTACCTACCCATCAAAACTGACTATATACTTCCAGGGGAAAGTATGGGCATTCAACAAAATTGAAGATTTCCAAGTATTTGCACAGAAAAGACCAGGACTAAATGGAAAGTTCGATATCCAACCATAAAAACCAAGAGAAACATGAAAAGGTAAATAAACAGAGGGGACATAAAGAAAACTCTTATTTTTAAATTTTCCTTTTTAAGGGCTTCAATAAAATCTAATTATTTGTGTTCCTATATGGAGAAATGTTACGTGTAATTCTCTGTAGTGAACTCTATTCACTATTATAGTATCCGCTATTATAGTAATTAGAAGAATTATTCACAGGGAGAGATTGGAGTACTAAATGGTCTAAGACAGGGGTCTGCAACCTTTTTAACCATGAGAGCCATAAATGCCACATTTTTAAAAATGTAATTTCATGAGAGCTATACAATGCTGACAGTGTGAGCTCCTGTAACAGTGCTTGCTCCTGTAACAGTGCCTGAAAAAAATTGACTTTGTGCTCCTGCAGAAAGACCCATATCTAGCCCTCAAAAGAGCCAGATATGGCTCGAGCACCATAAGTTGCTGACCCCTGGTCTAAGATGATAAGGGGGTAGGTGGGAAAGAGGGGGGTGAATAGTAGAGGACAGCAAGAGAAACTTGAATGAATAAGAAAAATAGGATATTCTCTTACACACAAGGAGGGGATGGGAAGGGGAGGGGATAAATACTATTAAAAGAATGAGAGGAAGGGAGCATTGAGAGGTAATATGTAAACCTTACTCTCAGTGGAATTAACCCTGAGAGGGAAGAGTAGCTATATCCATTGAAATATAGAACTCTATCTAACCCTACTGAGAAAGTCAGAAGGGATAAACCAAGGGGAGCAGGAGAGCGGGGTGGTCAAAAAAGGGAGGGGAAGAGAAGGGAGAGGGAATTCATTAGGCCTTAAAAATAAAAAGAGGGGAATAACAATGGAAGGGGTAGAAAGGATAGTAAATCAAGGGAGGGGACAAGGGTTCCTGGTTTAAAACAAATCTCTGGTTTAAAAGGAAATAGCCTAAGAAGAAGGGGTAGAACTAAAAGAGGATACCAAAATGTTGGGGAATACACAACTGATAATTATAACTCTGAATGTGAATGGGATGAATGATTATACTAAATTAAAAAGCTTTTGTACAAACAAAAACAAAGCAACCAAAATCAGAAGGGAAACAACAAATTGGGAAAAAAATCTTTATAACAAAAAACTCTGACAGGGGTCTAATTACTCAAATATACAAGGAGTTAAATAAATTGTATAAAAAATCAAGCCATTCCCCAATCAATAAATGGGCAAGGGACATGAATAGGTAATTTTCAGATAAAGAAATCAAAACTATCAATAAGTGCATGAGAAAGCGCTCCAAATCTCTAATAATTAGAGAAATGCAAATTAAAACAATTCTGAGGTATCACCTCACACCTAGCAGATTGGCTAAATGATAGTAGGGGAGAGTAATGAATGTTGGAGGGGATGTGGCAAAATTGGGACATTAATGCATTGCTGGTGGGCTTGTAAACTGATCCAACCATTCTGCATGGCAATTTGGAACTATGGTCAAAGGGCTATAAAAGATTGCCTACCCTTTGATCCAGCCATACTATTGTTGAGTCTGTACCCCTAAGAGATCATAGATACAACAGACTTGTACAAAAATATTTATAGCCACGACTTTTGTGGTGGCATAAAACTGGCATACAAGGGTATACCCTTATATTGGGGAATGGCTGAAGAAATTGTGCTATATTCTGGTGATGGAACATTATTGTGCTCAAAGGAATAATAAACTGGAGGAATTCCATGTGAATTGGAAAGACCTCCAGGAATTGATGCAGAGTGAAAGGAGCTGAGCCAAAAGAACATTGTACACAGAGACCAATACACTGTGGTAAAATAGAATGTAATGGACTTCTGTACTAGAAGCAATGCAATGACCCATAACAATTATGAGGCACTTATGGAAAAGAACCCTACCCACATTCAGAGGAAGAACTACAGGAGAGGAAACACAAAAGAAAAGCAATTGCTTGAACACTTGGGTTGAGGCGAATATGATTGGGGATGTAGACCCAAAATGACCACACCAATGCAACTATCAACAATTTGTACATAAGTCTTGATTGATGACACATGTTAAAACTAGGGGAAATGTGCATCGGATATGGGGCAGGGAGAGGAGGTTGGGGGGGGTGAAGGGAAAGTAAGAACATGAATCATGAAACCAAGATAACTTTTCTAAAAAGTAAAAATTATTAAAAAATAAAAATAAAATAAAACCAAAGGATCTCACTTTAAATTCTCACTTCCACTTAGTATCTATTTTACCTCAAGTAAGCATTTAAACTCTCTAGGCTTCAACATTCTTATTTGTAAAAAATGGTACAGGAGTTTGGAAGGAGAGAAAGACTCTCAAACAGGCACTGAGCTAACTGAGTAAAGAAAGAAAAATTCCTAGAAGTCTGTGGGAATCTGCTCCAATAACTTGACTGGATATTTGATATACATTGAGTGAATTTTAAAAGCAAAATATTGCTGAGTGATGGTGAGAGAACTTGATGTAGCACTGGGGTTTAAGAGCATTCTAAGTTCTTTATCTTCATCAGTAGGTAATTCCTGAAATAGCCAGTGAGGTGTTATAAGCAAGGAATCAGGTCCTGGTGAGAGTAAGAAAATGGAAGGAGTGGGAAAGGAAACATAAGATAAAATCTTTTTGTTAACTATAGAATAAGCATTCCAGAGAGCACAGTGGAAGGAGTGGGGTGCTAGACTGAGATACTGGTTGGAAGATGTTTTTAAGGAGGGTAGATTTAAGGATTGAAACATTCTAGAAAGAGGAATAGAGTTTAAATAATTGCAGTAGTGGATCAGAATTATTATGATAAAATGGATTGAACTGTATACATATTAATCAAGGAAGAGTTACTTCTATTGGGTTATCAAAATTCAGGGGAGTTTGGCCTCAGGGAGATATCCTTAAAGAATAATAGGCAGCTCACATAAGATAAGTATTGGGAACCCTTCTCAGAAATCATTTGTTGTACTTTCTTATTTACAAAATATAAAACATTTTGCATAATACCTTATATTGATTAAGTTACAATTATTCAATATTCTCTGGAAAAAATATTTAGGGTAAAAATTTATTTGGTAGATATCTTTAATGGCTTTTAATAACCTGGTAGCAACTACAGTATTAATTTATTTTTACTGATTCTCAATTGTGGCTTTAGAGCTGATATAACTATATAAACATATATAGCAAATAGAGATTTGTTATTTTTTAAGCTCAAATGTTTCACTAACCTTGAAAAATTAAAAATGCATGCATACACAATACATGTGAAATGTAGTATATATAACTATAACTCTAATATTATAATCATATTCATATGTATATATCTATTCATATTTATGTGTGATACATAATATATAATATTATATATTTATATGTGTGCCTGTGTGCATATTATCTTTAGGTTAATAGGACAATCTATTGAGTTTTTGAAATATAAAGTTAAAATTTGGGGCAGTATTCATTGATCTAACTTTCTTTGTAGTTTCTTATTTATAATTTAGAACATTAAATATTTTGTTAAATTTCTCCTTTTTCATGCAGCATATACAATATAGGTATATTCTCAGTATCACCCTCACTAAAAGACTTCACTATTGAATAAAGGGAAAAAAGATCACAAGTGCATTCTTAATGTATATAATCAATCATACTTAATAGTTATGGCATGATAAATATTCATCAAAAAAGAATAGATACTTTATCTTAATATCAGTTGTAGAAGATAATCTTTCAGAGGAGAATTCTGAATGAATAAACTTGATACCTACATAGATCCCAATAATTTAAACATTTTTTCTCTTAACTCACTCAGATTACATTTTTTTTGTTTTTAAATTTTAATTTCAAATTACCTCCCTTCTTTCCTCACCCCATTTTGAACTGAGAGGCAATTTAATCTTGGTTATACATGTATTATCACAGAAAACATATTTCCATCTTTTTCATCTTTGTAAGTGAATAAGCTTATAGAATCAAATGCCCAAAACATTTACCCAAATAAGCAAGTGATAAATCATATGTTTTCATCTGCATTTCTACTCCAACAGTTCTTTCTCTGTGGGTAGAGAGCATTCTTTTTCATAAATCCTCAGAATTGTTCTGGATCCTTGTATTTCTACTAATAGTAAAGTATCACATTTGATCATTCCACAATATTGCAGTTACTGTGTATAGTGCCCTCCTTATTGTTATTTCACTCTGCATCAGTTCACATGAGTTTTTTCTGAGCTCTTTCTGAAATCATCCTGTTCACCATTCCTTATAACACAATAGTATTCCATCGCCATCATATACCACAATTTGTTCAGCCATTCCCTGATTGAGAGGCATCCCTTTAGTTTCCAATTCCTTGTCACCACAAAAAGAGCAGCTATAAATATCTTTGTACAATTAGGGCCTTTCCTCCTTCTTAAAAAACTCTCTTTGGTATATAGACCTAGTATGCATTCTTTCATAACCCTTTGGACATAATTCCAAATTGCCCTCCTGAATGGCTAGATTAGTTCACAACTCCATCAGCAATGCATTAGTGTCCCAATTTTGCCACATTCCCTTGAACATTTATAATTTTCCTTTACTGTCCTGATGACTAGTCTGGTAGATGTGAGGTAGTATCTCAGAGTTGATTTAATTTCTATTTCTCTAATCAAGGGGATTTTAGAATATTTTTTATATGATTGGTGATAGTTTTGATTTCTTCATCTGAAAACTGCCTATTCATATACTTTGACCATTTATCAATTGGTGAATGACTTGAATTCTTATAAATTTGACTTAGTTCTCTATGTATTTGAGAAATTAGACCTTTAGCACAGAAATTTATTATAAATTTTTCCCTACTTTGTTTTCTTTTCTCTTCTAATCTTGGTTGTACTGGTTTTGTTTGTTTAATTTTTTTTTAAATCTAAATTAATCAAAATTATTCATTTTACATCTTGCAATGTTCTCTATTTATTGTTTGGTCATAAATTCTTCCCTTTTCCAAATTATGAAAGGTAGATTACATGGTTTTGGAGTCAAAACCCACTTACTTAAATTCCAAATCAAATGTAATATTCTAGGGCTTTAGATTAGTTTTGTTTTAGTTCCCTTCCAGGTTTCTTCACACATCAATCCAACATTTTTTCAGTCTCCTGTATGCTTCTGAAAACCTATTGATTATATACCAATTTGCTTTTACAATTCTTATTAACTGAGATATTTTGGTACCTTTTTTTCCTGCATAGCTGAAAATGGAAGAGAAAATGAAAAAAAATACATAGTAACAGCATCCACCATCACCTATTTCTTTCTTTCATCTCCAGTTTTTTTCATTTTTTTTTTGCATTTTTAACTTACTTTTAGAAGGAATCTTTCTGATTTGACACCCCTTTCAGTAGGTATCTAACTTATGTTTTTAGAAAGCAAATAAACTGTTTTATTTGATTTCTGTAATATCTTCCTATTATCTCTGTCTCTCTATATCTATCTATAACTTATCTATATCTATATATATATCTATATCTATATATCTATATCTATATATGTCTATCTATAACCATTTGGAAGTAGAAGTGGTTAAAGACAATGGAATAAGCTGAATAGTTGTGTAAATAGATAACACAATGATACAAATAGGAAAATATACTTGTGGGGAGTTTGTCCCTTAATTATCCTTGTATAAGGATTAGTGTACCTCTTTGTATGCCTTCCCACATAGTTCAGAACTGAGGAGATGAGTCATCACTATGTATATTTTTAAGAGAAGTAGACTTCTATATTTTAGAGAAGTAGAATTCTAGGTCAAAAAATCAATTCTATTTAGAACATGGGATAAACCTGAAAGTATGACACAGTCATTCAGATTACAAAGAATATTGCATTGATAGTGGCACATACCCGAGAAACACCAGTGTAAAACATCACCTCATAATTACAGAAAGTACAATATCAAGTCGGGGAATCAGCCGTTGCTATTACTATTTATTATATAATACTGCTATTACTATTAAATGAAACAAACCTTAATAATACTCTCATACAAATGTCATACATACAAGTGAGCTTTGAACACATTACATGCTTGATAAATCCATGTGCCAAAAAAACATATGTGCAAGAAAGTAGGTAACAGGGGTGGAGTCAAGATGGCAGCTTAGAAAGAGTAAAAGTTTTCTTTTCACTAGACCTCTGTGAAAACCCTTCCACACCAATACAAAACAAAGAGCTTCTAAGGGGACATAAAACCAATTCCAACAGTAGGACAGAGCCAGGAGATTCTCCTGCTCCATTAAACTTAAAAAATGGGGGCAGGGCAGCTGGGTAGCTCAGTGAATTGAGAGCCAGGCCTAGGGATGGGAGGTCCTAGGTTCAAATCTGACCTCAGACATTTCCCAACTGTGTGATGCTGGGCAAGTCACTTGACCCTCATTGCCTATCCCTTACCACTATTCTGTTTTGGAGCCAATACATAGTATTTCTGGGATCTCTGGGCCTTCTTGATACAGTGTATGTTCTTCAGGCATCTTCATGGTGCCTTCTCCAAAACAGATTCATTATCTGGATTCTAGTAGGTAGCAAGTTTCTTGTCCTAAAATTACACTCAAAAGAATTTAAACTTTATATTATAGATTATAATATATACCCACCCTGAGGAGAATAATAACACATTTCCCCTGAAGAAGGTGTTAACCAATACCCGGATCAGCTAAGGATATATGGTTGAATCATGGGGATGTATGAGTCAACTATCAAAAGAAATCCAAAAACATCAAAAAATACAAATAAAAGAAAAAAATAAAATATGGATGAAATATAAAATGGCAAAGTCTTATGTGCAAAAATGTAAGTAAATGAAAAATAAACTCATAACAGGTCCTTGAATCAAGGCCAAATTAAAGTGACTTAAGCAATTGTGCACTTGCCCAGTCAGGAGCCAGTACTATAAAAAGTTGTCATGATATAAGAGAGAAAAAAGGACTAGATTTGGTGTGAAAGGGAAGTGTCATTCCCTGGTCTGATTTGCCTTCATTCTCAGGGATAGGGGAGCCAGGATGAAAGCCAATGTTTGGTACTTGACTAGGATGTGGCTCAGGGAAAGCTAACTTCTAACATGTCAGAATAGTCACAATTTCAAACCTCAAATACTAGGTTCAAGTCCTTAGTATTGGTATAGAAAGTTCATTTATCCTACATGGATTGGTTTGGTCTTTTTTGACCTTGTGCTCGTAGGCACTATGCAGATTCTCATCAAGCCCATAGGGACTGGTTAGTATCCTTGACCTTGTGTTTCTTTGCACTGTATATTGGCTCTTTTGTTCCCTTCTCCTGGAATCAGACAGAATCATTAATCACAGTCCCATAATATTTATCAACAAATGACAGGATTTTGGGTATGCATTATAGCAAATATATGTATGTATATATATATATAGATAGATATAGATATAGATATGGCTATATATACAAATATATATGTATACATATATATATAACACATTACTGCTACATCAAAAAGGATTAATATTGATAATATGTTCAAGTATAAAAATGAAAGAAAAAAGAAACTCATACTGTATTGCACACACAAGGGAAAAGAATAATAAAAAAAGTCTTAAAAATCAAAAAATACATCACTTAGAATCACTGAAAGGTTTCTCACCCCCCAAAAAATGTGATTCATTTCCTTTTAAGCTTTGCCATGAACTACTGTGTGAGTGGAAATGATGTTTTTACAAATTAACAGAAATATAAAACCAAAACAGTAGTAGAGTAGATTATGCACATTCAAATAAAGTACGAAAAATTCCCCCAAATTACAATAACACATTTAATGACAATAGCAAACAAACCGATTATTATGTAGGATTCACACGAGTTTCTATATAGCCACTTGGTGTGATCTTTAAAAAATGTATATTTGTCAAAAATTCTACAGATATTCAACCCTGGCTGAAATATTTTTTAACAAAATCTATTACTACCTCCATACAAATGTGGGGCAGAGCCTAGAAAAAACCCACAAAGCTGATAGAAAACATTTTGGGGGGTCTAATTATTACCGACAATTTTAGATCCGTCTTGTGAGAAAGCAAATTAAAGTAAAGAGCTAAAAAACATGCATGCATATTATATATATATATAATATGCATGCATGTTTTTATATACACCTATCATCCATTCAGATACAATAATATAACATTCTTCATTATATATATAAACCTATCATCCATTCAGAAGGTACTATGTATCTAAAGTCATTTTTAAAGACCCTTTATAAAATTACAATTTAAATTCTTAAGTCATCATATTCTCTGAAGCTTGTATACAATTGTCAAAACATAATAAAAAAGCAACATGTGATCTCATGAAAGGGTTTGTGTAAGTTGAATAAACTTTAACAATATATTTGCTTTAGTACAGTCATGGAGGAACAGTACAGATAAAGAATAATATAACAGAATAGATATTAATTAGCTTAATACAGATAAACTTTAAAAAAAAGGAATTTAAACCTTAAAGAAATTAGCAAATACAATAATATAAGCAAATGACAAGTTAAAAGCAGCGTAGTCAAAAACATTTTTACCAATCAGAATAGATTTCTTTACTATTAAGGAGGTCCAATAAAATCATGTAACAGAATTTATCTAATAGCCAAAAACACAGTAGTTTAAAATGATTCAGTGTAATAGAAAAATATTGATCAGTTTAACATATGGACTTAAAACAACAAAATTAAATCATAAAACAATCAGCAAAGCACAATAAGATATAGAGGCTTTCAAAAAACAGTGGAGTCTGAAGAGGCTTACTAATTTTACCTACAGACTTTTAAAGCTTTTTCTCTATCCATTCAAGTTCCTTTTATCTGAGCTCTGGGATCTCAAATAGCGAGGGAGAATTTTACACTAAGCATAGAGTGGATGACTTTCATAACTGGGTATAGTTCAGAGGTTGGGCAGACCAAAATGCCAAAATGTGAGGAGATGAATTTCTCCCCTTAATCTAAGATTAGTCAGGATAATCTAGAGGACCATTACACATAGGAATGGTAGAAAGAGAAAACATCCCACAACTGGGAACTGTTTGAAATAGGCAATGCGGGCCATACTTGCCATTCTACTTCCTGTTTTGAAGAGTAACCTTTTTTTCCCCTTTCCCTTTGGGGTAAAATGCTAGGGCCCACATGCTATCTCAGTCACATGGACAGGGAGTTAGAACAGGCAGGAAAACCAATATGTGTGTTTGTGCAGAGGGGGATGGGGGGAAGGTGTGAATTGGAATTCTTACCCATGAATTGGAAAAAAGCAGTTCAGATTGACTAGCTCACAGCAGTGGGTCTGGTCATGGCTCATGGGAAATGTACCCCAAATTTCCAATAATACAAGGTCCAGCTCAAAGGGAGTACCTTGCCACCATAGCTATGTGAGACTCAGGGCTCTAACAGAGTGGTAGATGGAAGAGGGTAGCCTGGTCACAATCTTTAACTACCACTTGTCCATTTTGGGCCTTTGCCTCTGAAACTTTTGTCTTCAGGTTACATTCAACTCTGCTGATCAGCTCAACTGGCTTAATCTAGTCTATCAATAGTACAAATAAAAAGCCTGCAGAGGGCAGAAAAGCTTATTCTCCAAAATTCCTCCCATACCTACTACCCTGAGACCATATGTTGTCTACAAGAAACATACTGGAGGCAGATAGACATACACATGATAAAGGTAAAAGACTAGAGCAGAATTTATTGGGCTGTAATTGAGAAAAAGAAGGCAGGAGTAACAATTATGATCTCAGACAAATCTAAAGAAAAAATAGATCTCATTAAAAGAGATAAGGAAGGTAATTACATCTTGATGAAAAGCAGTATAAATAATGAATACATATGGGAATTCAACATATATGTACCAAATGGTACAACATTCAGATTTATAAGGGCAAAACCAAAGGAGCTTAATGAGGAAATAGATAATAAAATAATAGAACATACTAGTGGGGGACCTCAACCTTACCCTATCAGAACTAGATAAATCTGACAAAAATAAATAAGAAAGAAGTAAGAGAAGTGAATGAAATGTAAGAAAAATTAGAGTTCATAGATATCTGGAGAAAAATAAATAGGAAAAAATGAATATAGCTTCTTTTCAGCAGCACATGCCACATATACAAAGTTTGACCATGTACCCAGGCATAAAACATTGCAAACAAATTCAGGGAAAGAGAAATAATAAAGGCATTTTTTCAGACAATAATGCAATAAAAATCATAATCAATAAGGGCTTGTGGAAAGGCAGATTTAAAATTAATTAGAAACTAAATAATCTAATTCTTCAAAACTGGTGGATGAAAGAACAAATCAAAGAAACAATTGCTGATTTCATTGAAGAGAATGATAATGAGGAAATGACTCTTCAAAATCTATGAGATCCAGCCAAAGCAGTACTCAGAGGAAAATTTATATCCCTCAGTGCACATATCAACAAATCAGAGAGGGAAGAGGTCAACGAATTAGGCATAAAAATTTAAAAAACTAGAAATAGAACCAATTAAAAATCTCCAAATAAAAACTAAGTTTGAAATCATAAAAATAAAAAGAGACATTAATACAAGAAAGTAAAAGAACTATTGAACTAATAAATAAAACTAGGAGCTATTACTTTGAAAAATTAAATACAATAGATAACAGTATCAAAGATGAAACAGTATGTATTTAAAACTATCAGCAAGCATCATCTGCAATGGGGATAACTTAGAAGCCTTCCCAATAAGATCAGGAGTGAAGCAAGGAAGCTCATTATCACCTCTATTATTTAACATAGTAATAGAAACTCTTGAGGTAGCAATTAGAGAAGAAAAATAAATTGAAGGGATTAAAGTAGGCAATGAGGAGACTAAAGTATCACTCTTTGCAGATGATATGATGATCTACTTAAAGAATCCTAGAGAATTAATTAAGAAGCTAATGGAAATAATTAGCAATGTTAGCAAAGTTGCAGGATACAAAATAAACCCATTTAAATCATCAGCATTTCTACATATTTCAAACACAACTCAGCAGCAAGAGGTAGAAAGAGAAATTCCATTTAAAATCATGCTAGACAATATAAATTGTTTAGGGATCTATTTGCTAAGACAAACACAGGAATTATATGTACGTAACTAAAAACACTTTCCACACAATTAAAACTAGATCTAAATAATTGGAAAACATTAATTGCTCATGGGTAGGATGAGCTAATGTAAGAAAAATTACAGTCTTACGCAAATTAATTTACTTTTTCAGTGTCATGCCTATCAAATTACCAAGAAACTTTTTTATTGAATTAGAAAAAATTTTAATGAAGTTCATTTGGAAGGACAAAGGATAAAGAATATCATGACAACTAATGAAAAAATAATGTTGACTAGGGGCCTACCATTACCAGATCTTAAACTGAAGTATAAAGTTTCAGTGATCATCAAACCAATATGATATTGGCTAGGAGACAGAAAGGAGGATCAGTGGAAAGGGCTTGTAGTAAATGACTTCAGCAAGATAGTGTGTGATAAACCCAAAGATCCCAAGTTTTGGAACAAGAACCCACTATTTGAAAAAAACTGCTGGGAAAATTGGAAAACAGTATGGGAGAGATTAGATTTAGATGAATATCTTACACCCAACACCAAGGTAAATTCAGAATGGGTAAATGACTTAAATATAAAGAAGGAAATTATAAGTAAATTAGGTGAACATAGAATAGTATACCTGTCAGATCTATGGGAAAGGAAAGAATTTAAGACCAAGCAAGAGATGGAGAATATTACACAATGTAAAATTAATAATTTTGATTACTTTAAATTAAAAAGGTTTTGTACAAAGAAAACCAATGCAACCAAAATTAGAAGGGAATCAACAAATTAGAGGAAAAATCTTCATAACAAAAATTTCTGACAAAGGTCTACTTTCTCAAATTTATAAGGAGCTAAATCAATTGTACAAAAAATCAAGTCATTCCGCAATTGATAAGTAGACAAGGGCATGAATAGGCAGTTTTCAGATAAAGAAATCAAAACTATCACTAAGCACATGAAAAAATGTTCTAAATCTTTCATAATTAGAGAAATGCAAATCAAAACAATGCTTATGTATCACCTCACACCTAGCAGATTGGCCAATATGACAATAAAGAAAAGTAAATGTTGGAGGGGATATGGCAAAATTGGGATACTAATGTATTGCTGGTGGAGTTGTGAATTAATTCAATCATTCTGAAAAGCAATTTGGAAGTATGCCAAAAGGGCTTTAAAAGACCACCTGCCCTTTGATCTAGCCATACCACAACTGAGATAATTGGAAAAATATATTTACAAAATATTTATAGCCGTCATCTTTGTGGTGACAAAGAACTGGAAAATGATGGGGTGTCTATTCAATTGGGGAATGAGTGAACAAATTGTATTATCTGATGGTGATGGAATACTATTTTTTCCAGAAATGATTTATTTGAGCAATTCCACATGAAGTGGAAAGACTTCCAGGAATTGATGCAGAGGGAAAGGAGCAGAACCAGAAGAACAGTCTACACAGAGACTCATACACTTTGGCACAATTGAAAGTAATGGACTTCTCTACTAGCAGCAATGCAATGATCCAGGACAATTCTGAGGGACTTATGAGAAAAAACACTCTCCACATCCAGAGAAAGGACTATGGGAGAAGAAATACAGAAGAAAAAAACTATATGATTGATCACACAGTTTGATGGGGTTATGATTGGGGATATTGACTTTAAATGATCACTCTTCTGTAAATATTAATAATATGGAAATAGGTTATGAACAATGACACATGTGAAACCCAGTGAAATTGCACATCACCTTCAGCATGGGGGAGGGAGGAGGAAAGGGAAGGAACATGAATCATGGAAAAATATTCTGAATTAATTAATTCAATCTTAAAAATTTAAAAGACAGTTGGTAACAGAAGTCTTATTCCTTCATTAATTAGAACATTTCATCACTATAAAATAAATTTTACCTACCAAATACTTTTGAAATGTATAATTTCAGCTAAAAAGTAGCACATTTAGAGAAGGAAAGGGAAGGAAAAGGAATAAGCATGTGCTTAATATGTTTTAGGTACTTTGCTAAAAGGTTTTTTTACAAATCTTAACTTATTAGATCCTCACAAAAATCCTGGGTGTTAGGTTCTATTTTTTTTTACTTATTTTCATTTGAGGCAAATGTAATAGAGGTTACCAAACAGAACTCAAATAAATTTCCCATGGTCACAAAGCTAGTATATATCTGGTCCAGATTTGAGTTAACAGCTTCCCAGGCTTTAAGACCAGGATCTCAGCATACTCTACATGTGTATCCACTCTGCCCTAATGCTGCTATTATTTCTGAGGAGTGTGCCTCACATTAATATGTTTAAAGTTTTGTTACTCTTATTGATTCCATTTATTAAGTGCCCGTGTTTTGATACCATATACAATGGTGTCTATGCTTACTTTTAAAGTAAAGTCCACTGATGACTGTTCATGAACTATAAGATTTAGAGTACAAGTTTTGATAAAGAAGTAGCCTGACCCTATGTGGAAAGTCAAAATGGGAGTGCATATATGAACAAGAAACAGAATTTCTTATAGACTAGAAACTCAGGCTGAAATAGTTCTAATGAAGACATGTATGACTTAAAAATAAAGCTGAAATTATCTCCCCTATCTTTTTTTATCAATTCTAACTATTTCATAGGGTGTTGTAAGAAAAGGATTATGACAAATTTGATATCTATTATCCAATACTTAAGTGGTAACAGCAATAGTAGGGGCATAAGTTGATATTATCCACTATTTTTGTATACTCATTATCCTCCTTTGGTGCTTGATAAGACATAGAAATGACTGGCTTTCTATAGTGTTTGACCTACAACAAGAGGGCAATATAGATATTGAAAGGATCCATAGATCACCCTCAACACTCTACCCAGAAAGGACAACACCAAGGAATACAATAGTGAAATTCAAGAGCTTCCAAGTAAAAGAAAAAAATCTTACAAGAAGCCAGAAAGAGACAATTCAAATATCAAGAGCACCAATCAGAATCACACAGGTTCTGGCAGCCTCCAAGCTAAAAGACCACAAGGCTTGGAACACGATATTCAGAAAGGCAAGAGAGCTGGGCATTCTGCCACGGATCAACACCCATCAAAATTGACTATATACTTCCAGGGGAAGGTATGGGCATTCAACAAAATTGAAGATTTCCAAGTATTTGCACAGAAAAGACCAGGGCTAAATGGAAAGTTTGATATCCAACCACAAAAAGCAAGAGAAACATGAAAAGGTAAATAAGAAACAGAGGGGAAAGAAAGAAAACTCATAACTTTTTAAATTTGCCTTTTTAAGGGCCTCAGTAAGGTCTAATTATCTGTATTCCTATGTGGAGAAATGCTATTTATAAGTCTCTGTAGTGAACTCTATTCACTATTAAGTATTCATTATTATAGTGGTTGGAAGAATGATTTATGGGGAGAGGGTGGAGTGCTGATTAGTCTAAGAAGATATGGGGGGTGGGAAAGAAGAGGGTGAATGGAGGGGGGCATCAGGAGAAACTTGGGAGAATAAGAAAAATAGTATATTCTATTACACACAAAGAGGGCATGGGATGGGGAGGGGACAAATACTATTATAAGAAGGAGAGGAAGAGAGCATCAAGAGGTAATTTTTAAACCTTACTCTCATTGTAATCAACTCGGAGAGGGAAGAGTAGCTATACTATCCATTGGGATATAAAACTTTTATCTAAACCTACTGAGAAAGTCAGAAGAGATAAAGCAAGGGGAGCAGGGGAGTGGGGAGATCAAAAAGGGAGGGGAGAAAAAGGGGGAGGGAATATATTAGGCCTTCAAAAACAAAAAGAGGGGAATAACAAGGGAGGGGGTAGAAAGGGAAGTCAATCAAGGGAGGGGATAAGGGATACCGGCTTAATAGCAAACCACTGGTTTAAAAGGAAATAGTTTAAGAAGAAGGGGTAGGAAAAGGGGAGGATACAAAAATTTCAGTGAATGCAGAACTGATAATTATAACTCTGAATGTGAATGGGAGGAACTCACTCATAAAATGGAAGCAAATAACAGAGTGGATTAGAAGCCAAAATCCTACCATATGTTGTCTACAAGAAACACATATGAAGTGGGTGGACATACACAAGTTTAAGGTTCAGGGCTTGAGCAAATTCTTTTGGGCATCAAATGAGAAAAAGAAGGTAGGAGTGGCTATTGTGATTTCTGAAAAAGCCAAAGTAAAAATAGATGTGATTAAAAAAGACAGGGAAGGTCATTACATCCTGATTAAAGGCAGTAAAAACAATGAGGAAATAAAACTGCTCAATATGTATGCACCAAGTGGCATAGCATCCAAATTCATAAAGGAGAAACTGGCAGAGCTCAAGAAGGTAGTAGATAGTAAAACCATAATAATGGGAGATCTAAATATTCCTCTTTCAGATCTAGATAAATCAAACCGAAAAATAAATAAGAAAGAGGTAAGAGAGGTGAATGAAGTCCTAGAAAAATTAGATTTAATTGATAATGTGGAGAAAAATAAATAGGGACAAAAAAAAAGCTTGTTTTCAGCTGCACATGGTACATTCACAAAGATTGACCTTGTAATAGGGCATAGAATCATTGCAAACAAATGCAAAAGAGCAGAAATAATAAATGTAACCTTCTCAGATCATAATGCAATAAAAATAATAATTAGTAAGGGCACTTGGACAGGAAAATCAAAAACTAATTGGAAATTAAATAATATGATTCTCCAAAACCAATTTGTCAAAGAATAAATCATAGAAACAATCAACAATTTCATTGAAGAGAATGACAATGATGAGACATCCTATCAAACTCTGTGGGATGCAGCCAGGGCAGAACTAAGGGGGAAATTTATATCCTTGAGTGCATATATTAACAAATTAAGGAGGGCAGAGATTAATGAATTGGGCATGCAACTCAAAAAATTAGGAAGCGATCAAATCAAAAATCCCCAGATGAAAACTAAATTAGAAATACTAAAAATCAAGGGAGAAATCAATAAAATTGAAAGTAAAAGAACTATTGAATTAATAAATAAGACTAGAAGCTGGTACTTTGAAAAAACAGATAAAATAGACAAAGTACTGGTCAATCTAATAAGAAAAAGGAAAGAAGAAAACCAAATTGCCAGTTATTGCGCACCTCTAATGAAGGGGAAATTAAGGCAATCATTAAAAACTATTTAAGCCAATTATAAGGCAATAAATATAACAATTTAGGAGATATGGATGAATATTTACAAAAATATAAACTGCCTAGATTAACAGCGGAAGAAATAGAATACCTAAATAATCCTATATCAGAAAAAGAAATTGAACAAGCCATCAAAGAACTCCCTAAGAAAAAATCACCAGGGCCTGATGGATTCACAAGTGAATTCTATCAGATATTCAAAGAACAACTAATCCCAATACTATACAAATTATTTGATATGATAAGCAAAGAAGGAGCCATACCAAATTCCTTTTATGGCACATTATGGTACTGATTCCAAAGCCAGGTAGATCAAAAAGAGAGAAAGACTATATACTATATATATGTATATAACTATCAACCAATCTCCCTAATGAACATAGATGCAAAAATCTTAAATAGAATACTAGCAAAGAGATTCCAGCATGTAATTAAGAAGGTCATCCACCATGATAAGGTGGGATTTATACCAGGAATGCAAGGATGGTTCAACATTAGGAAAACCATCCACATAATTGACCATATCAACAGTGTATCAAACAAAAATCACATGATTATCTCAATAGATGCTGAAAAAGCC
Organism: Gracilinanus agilis; assembly: GCF_016433145.1. Classification (NCBI taxonomy): domain Eukaryota; kingdom Metazoa; phylum Chordata; class Mammalia; order Didelphimorphia; family Didelphidae; genus Gracilinanus; species Gracilinanus agilis. Next base: position 533,483,961 of record NC_058130.1, on the reverse strand, counting down.
TTTGACAAAATACAGCACCCATTCCTATTGAAAACACTGAAAAGTATAGGAATAGAAGGACCTTTCCTAAAAATAATAAACAGTACATACCTAAAACCATCAACAAGCATTATATGCAATGGAAATAAATTAGAAGCCTTCCCAATAAGATCAGGTGTGAAACAAGGATGTCCATTATCACCTCTATTATTCAACATAGTACTAGAAACACTAGCAGTAGCAATTAGAGAAGAAAAAGAAATTGAAAGTATCAAAATAGGCAAGGAGGAGACTAAGCTATGACTCTTTGCAGATGATATGATGGTCTACTTAAAAATCCTAGAGAATCAACTAAGAAGCTTGTAGAAATAATCAACAACTTTAGCAAAGTTGCAGTACACAAAATAAATTCACATTAATCATCAGCATTTCTATACAATTCCAACACATTAGAGCAGCAAGAGGTAGAAAGAGAAACACCATTTAAAATTACCCTAGACAATATAAAATACTTAAGAATCTATCTACCAAAACAAATATAGGAAATATACGAAAACAACTACAAAACACTTTCCAAACAAATAAAACTGGATCTAAACAACTGGAAAGCCATTGGTTGCTCATGGGTAGGACGAGCTAACATAATAAAAATGACCATTCTACCCAAATTAATTTACCTATTTAGCGCCATACGTATCAAACTACCAAAAAACTTCTTTACTGAATTAGAAAAAACTATAACAAATTTCATTTGGAATAACAAAAGATCAAGAATATTAAGGGAAATAATGAAAAAAAATGTGAAGGAAGGGGGCCTAGCAGTACCAGATATTAAACTATACTATAAAACAGAAGTCATCAAAACTATATGGTACTGGCTTAGAGTCAGAGAGGAGGATCAGTGGAATAGACTTGGGGTAAATGACATGAGCAAGACAGTGTTTGATAAACCCAAAGAGCCCAACTTTTGGGACATGAATCCACTATTTGACAAAAACTGCAGGGACATTTGGAAAACAATATGGGAGAGATTAGGTTTAGATCAACATCTCACACCCTACACCAAGATAAATTCAGAATGGGTGAATGACTTGAATATAAAGAGGGAAACTATAAATAAGTTAAGTGAACACAAAATAGTATACCTGTCAGATCTCTGGGAAAGGAAATATTTTAAAACCAAGCAAGAGTTAGAGAAAATTACAAAATGTAAATTAAATGGTTTTGATTATATTAAACTAAAAAGCTTTTGTACAAACAAAAACAATGTAGTCAAAATCAGAAGGGAAACAACAACTTGGGAAAAAGTCTTTATAACAAAAAACTCTGACAGGGATCTAATTACTCAAATATACAAGGAGTTAAATCAATTGTATAAAAAATCAAGCCATTCCCCAATTGATAAATGGGCAAGAGACATGAATAGGCAATTTTCAGGTAAAGAAATCAAAAGTATCAATAAGCACATGAGAAAGTGCTTTAAATCTCTAATAATTAGACAAATACAAATCAAAACAACTCTGAGGTATCACCTCACACCTAGTAGATTGGCTAAAATGAAAGAAGGGGAGAGTAATGAATGCTGGAGGGGATGTGGCAAAATTGGGACATTAATGCACTGCTGGTGGGCTTGTAAACTGATCCAACCATTCTGCATGGCAATTTGGAACTACGGTCAAAGGGCTATAAAAGATTGCCTGCCCTTTGATCCAGCCATACTATTGTTGAGTCTGTACTCCTAAGAGACCATAGATACAACAGACTTTTACAAAAATATTTATAGCCACGACTTTTGTGGTGGCATAAAACTGGCAAAAGAGGGTATACCCTTATATTGGGGAATGGCTGAAGAAATTGTGCTATTTGCTGGTGATGGAACATTATTGTGCTCAAAGGAATAATAAACTGGAGAAGTTCCAGGTGAACTGGAAAGACCTCCAGGAACTAATGCAGAGTGAAAGGAGCAGAGCCAGAAGAACACTGTACACAGAGACTGATATACTATGGTAAAATCGAATGTAATGGACCTCTGTACCAGCAGCAATGCAATGACACAGGACAATTCTGAGGGATTTATGGTAAAGAATGCTACCGACATTCAGAGGAAGGACTGCAGGATAGGAAACATATAAGAAAAACAGCTGCTTCAAAGCATCGGTTGGGGTGGACATGATTGAGGATGTAGACTCGAAACTACCACACCAATGCAATTACCAACAATTTGGAAATAGGTCTTGATCAAGGACACATGACAAAACCAGTGGAAATGTGCAACGGCCATGGGTGGGTGGTGTGCGGGGGGTGAAGGGGAAAGTGGGAGCATGAATCATGTAACCATGTTAAAAATGAATATTAATAAATATTTAAAATTAAAAAAATAAAGAAACAGATGGCAGGGGAGCCTTATGTTGGTTCATGACACAGAGCTAGAAGTTCTTTGGCAACTCCATTACCTATATGGCCAAGGACAGAGAGGAAATAATTTGATCAAAAGAGAGCAGGGACCCTGAAGGATTTGAGTTCAATGTATCAGGAACCTGAAGAGTCCAGAGCAGAGGAGTGGTGATCACATCTCTCCGTAGATTATACAATCTTGGAACACTTCAAACCTCCAAACCTCCAGAACCAGTTCTGATATCAGTTGTGAGAAAAAACCAAAGACTAGGACAGTGACCCTTTTTTCCAGGCTGAGAACAGAGACAAAATTCAAAATAAATTAAAAATTAAAAAATAGGTTGGAAAAATGAGCCACAAAACAAATTAGAAGAGGAAACTGGACATAAAATGCTGTTAGGGTAGGAGGAAAGATCACAACATAACCTGATAAGAAGACAATTAATTTGAAATATCCTGACAGAAAAGATTCCTGGAAGATCTAAAAACATGATTTTTAAAAAACAGATAAGAGTATTAGAAGAAAAATTTATAAAAAAAGAAAGCAAATGAAGAAAATTATAAAGAAAATTAACAATTTGGTAGAAGTGGCACAAAAAGTCATGAAGCAAATACCTTAAATAACAGAATTTGCCAGATGGAAAAAGGAAGTATAAAAAGCCTTGCTGAATAAAATAATTCCTTAACAATTTGAATTGGGAAAGTGGAAACTATTGAATCCACAAGACATCTAGAAATAATAAAACAGAGTCAAAAAAATAATAAAAAATAGAATCAAATGTAAAACATATCATTGGGGAAAAAACAGTGGCCTGGAAAATAGATTGAGGAGAAGTAACTTAACTCTTATTGGATTGCCTGTAAGCTATCATCAAATAAAAACATTAGACATTTATTTTTCAAGAAATAATAAAGAAATATTGTCACAATATCCTGAAAACATAAAATAAAATATAATATGAAAGAATCTATAAATTTTCATGGGAAAGAGATCCAAAAATGGAAGCTACTAGAAATACTATAAACAAATTCCAGAATTCTCAGGTCAAAGAGAAAATACTTCGAATAACAAGAAAGAAACCATTCAAATAATGTGGATGCACAGGATCATGAAAGATTTAACAGTTATCATGTTAAAAAATAGCAGAGGGCTTGGAAGATGGTATTTTGGAAGACAAAAGAGCTAGTATTAAAACAAAAAATAATTTATCCAAAAAAACTAAGTAAAATTCTTCAGGGGAAAAAAGGATATTCAAAAAAAAATAAATTTAAAGTATTTTTGAAGAAAAAGCCAGAATCAAACAGAAAACTTGACTTTTTATTAATTTTTACTTTTTAATATTTTATATATAACAAAATATGATCTATGACATAACAATAATATAACACATGTGAATAAAATGTCCTAGATTCAATTATCTTAGTTCTACTACTTATTACTTATATTGCCTTTGACAAGTCACCTCACTTCTTTAATCCTCTGACTTTTTATTCATCCAATGAGGATAATTGCTAGAAAATTTACCTCATATGTCTACTTTAAAGAACAAGTGAAAAAATGTATATAAACCCTTTGCAAAGCTTAAATGACTATTATAAGTGTCAACTATCACCATAGTTTCTAAAGTGGAAAGAGATATTAAAATCATCAAATCCAATTTTTCTCAAAGAGTGCAGTTTGTGGAATCCTTAAAATTCTCATGATTCATTAAGGTGGAACCTAATGTCAAAATAATTTTATAATAATAGTAAGATATTTTAATTTTGAATATAGTAAGATATAGTAAATATGGATAGACATAACCCACATAAACAAAATCTCTTTAGAGAGTAGAAGTAGTCTTCAACATTTCTTGACTGTAAAGGAGTCTTGTAACCAAAACATTTGAGGAATACCAATTCTATTTCTATTTATACCTATAGTACAAATAAGGTAACTGAGATTCAGAGAGATTTCATTCCATAATTGTTCTAAGTCTTAATCCATTTGTTTAGCTCTATAGTGAAAGACTAGGAAAGATGGTCAGGAGACTTAAAGGTGGAAGTTTTAAGCTTAGTGTCAAAGGGGAAATGAGCTAGAGTATTTCTGTCCATAGTGGATTCACCATTGTTGGAGGTATTCAAGCAGACAGAATAAGTGGAAATTCTTTCTCAGTTATAAATTGGCATAGGTGGTTACCGAATTCCCTCTCAACTCCAATTCTAAGAAATAATAATTAGGAGAGCCAAAATCTTCTGACTACAAATGCAGGATTTTCTCCTCTGCACCAAACTGTTTCTGCTATCATTACCCATAAGAAAAATAATTTTAAGTTTTTAAATAAACAACATAGCATTAAATTCAATGGCACTTGCCTCTAGAAGATGATCATGTAACCAAACAAATCTCTACTGTCTTCTTCGAATAATCCAAATTTTGCATGAGTAATGAGTAATTTTAATAGTAAATTTACTGTACCCTGTGATGTGATGTTTAAGGAATGTGGAATGAAACTCCCACTTTATATTCACTGATTAAAACTCACCAACTTGAATACTAATGGCATTGGCATCTCTTACTTGTTTTCAGTCACTATTTAAAAGAATTATTACAAAGGTTCAGAACAGCTCTGGATTTTGCTGAGTTAGCTTTGTTAAACTGCAGTTTTATTGCTAGAATTTTCTCTTAAGCTGTCATCTGTCTAATGTTTCTCTTTTCACTTGTGACTATAACAAAATCAGTGGTACTCCAGCTATCCTAGATAAGTTTTCCAACTTCATTGATGATATAATTCTCAGAGAAACATTTTATTAAACACTGAAGGACAAAATATATTCAAATGAAGGTGTGGTTGGGTCACCAGAATGGTGGCAGGGTAGAACCTAATACTGATATTGGTTTTGATATTGTATATTGTTGTATCCCTAGGACTGACTTTAGTAGGAAATAGAAGAGGTGACTGCTCCTTCCATAAGACCTTCTAGGGAAATATAGGACACTGAATATTGTGACCTTCTTGACCCCAACTATAAAGATTCCTATTGGGCAGAGAATTTAATAATGCCCAAAGGTATTGAATAAAATTTCAATTCTGTTGATTAAGTATTCAATTTCTGCCAATAGACAGCTGGTTATATTATGTATGCTCAGAATAACATACTTTTCCATAAAATGCTAAAAGGTAATCTGATGAACATATCACATGTCAGAATTTCTTTTTTGCATTTTCCCATGACATCATTTTAAATCATATTTGTAAGAAAGATTGCAGGAAATTTATCTTTCATAGATTTTATTTTTATCTAAACATTATTTTTTTGATTTAGGGAGATTTCTGCTTAGCAAACTCCATGTACAAATATGGATTGCTTATTGTTCTACAATTTATCAACTTAGAGAGTTAATGGGTGACACTAAAAGGTTAAATAACTTGCCCAAGTTCACACAAGTAATACATGTCAAAAGTAAGACTTGAAATAAGATCATATTAACTCCAAATGTCAATTCTTTTTCTCCTGCGTCATGCTGACCTTCCGACTAGACATCAATGTATTTTCTCTCGTATACACAATAAGCCTCTTTTTTCAGAACATAATGAAACGGGAAATATGTATTAGATGGTAATATGTACACCCTATATAATATTACTTGACTTCTTGGGGAGGGGAAAGAGATAGGAGGGAGGGAAAATATAAAATATTTTGATATCATTATAATGTCATCAAACACATTTCTTGTACTAAAATAATCATTATCATAAAAGCATTATCATTACCATAATCAACCAAGTATCATAACAATCATGAATATTATCATCAGTTGCCAAAAAGTATGCAAAGCACCTCCCTCCTTTCATAAGGTTTGCTTCCATAATTCCTCCCAGTTCTTAAAAGAAAAACAAGCAAATAAAAAAGTCATTTATTGAATTCACGATTAAGAGCATAAGAAGAAAATCTATGCTAGATAATTTCATTGTGCTTTTTTCTTTTTAGTTGTTATTTGATTTTGACAAAATTTTGATATCTGCCAGAAAGGCATTGTAGAGAAGAAACCAAAATGAACAGATCAAAATAGTTATAACTCATTCTCAACATTTTAATACATTTACTATTAAAATATGCATCCAAAAGGGTGCTGAATTACTTTTCAGCTATTGGTGTCCCTTTCTCATTCTTCATGATATAGATTTTATATGCTGTCATGCTAGTAGATGTAATCTTTAAAAAAAGTTGTAAAAGTAATCTTTTTCATGAGAGATGTACTGAGGATATATGAATCTATATGTTCATTCTCTGTAATATAGAACGAGGAAAAGTAAACAGTTTGTACAGCTTTGAATGAAGGAAAGAAAAATGCATTGACTGATCTCATTTCATTATGTCATGATAATCCATATGAGCTGGTATTGCAGAGGGCAGAAAGAAGAAGCAGGAGTTTGGAGTTTGGTATTGTGCCCTAGGAGGGGTGGCTGTATCTTTACAAATTACAGGCATCACATGCAAACAATGGCTACATTTATTGGGCTGCTGTATGCATGCTTACAGTGCTTGTAATTGAGGATGATTATGGTTAATGACTCTAGTAATGTGCACTTTCAAACCAGCAGGACAGTGTAATTTGTATCAAACCTATTCAGTATCTCTTCAGGCATTTTGCCTAGTTTAATCTTAGCCCAGCACTTGCTGCAGAGGAAACCTCTGGAAGCTGCACAGCTGGCTTGAACAGAAGATTTCATGGTTCTTTCATAATATACTCAGAAGGAAATAAAGCTACTACAGACTTGGTATCAGCTGGATGGCTCATGGCCTGTCATACTTTAGAATGATGAGGCCAAGATCTTTGTAGATGGAAGAACTTGGTTTTAGAATGTAAGAAAAGAAGCAAAACATCTGCCTTCAAGTTTCACTACTGAGGTGCTTGCAATGATAATTAAACTCCCTAAGGAAAGGAGATATGTAACCCAATTCCATTCCTTAAAAAAAGGACTTTTTGAATGTCTACTGCACTAGAGTCACAGGGCGATGCAAATTAAAAATAAAACTTTGTTTCTACCTTCATGGAGTTCAATTCAATATGGTCATGAAGGACAGCGTTAGATTTTACAAAAGGTTAAAAAATAATCAGTTTGTAGAAATATGTGCCTCAAGGTATAATAAAATGATCTCATATCTCTCCTGTGCTAGTGATCTTGTTGCAGAAATGATTTCATCTATTTCTGAGATTCTGGAATTCTTACACTAACCAAGAAGAAATCTATTACAAAAAAAGGAAAAAAAAGTAAGTAATTTTGTCCATATGAGAAAGGCATTTCAAAATGGTACTAAATTTCTTATCTGTTTCCCCAAATATAACTTGCAGGGATTCTGTTTCCAATTACATAAATTTTCATGAGCTACTTCTACAAGCAATGCTGGTAGGAGGAACCAAGAGATCCAGAGAGCTGCAATTCCCAGAAATCCTATGGTATTCCACTCCTTAAATTAGTGACTGGGAATCATTCTCTATTTTCATGAATCTAAAGTAAATCACAACACTGTATCAGTTGCAGAAGCGAGAAGAGTCTTCATTTGAACAAGGATTTATAGGGAGGTGGAAAAAACTGAAAATGCAAAAAGTGGGGTGAGAGTAGGTCCTAGCAGTGTTTTTTGTGGGTGCAAGTATATGTGATATTCAATTTAGACTCCAATTTTCAAATGGCAGAAGAGCTACGCCATGAGGGGGAAAAAAAAGAATTATGCCCTTGATTATGCTGACACTATTGTCCCACACAATCTGGGAAATTTTAAGTGATTATAAATCAAGCAGTCTGATTCATTCAAAAAGTTCCCATACACACTACATCAGCTAGAAGCTTCTGACATCTACTTCATGATACATTTTCAATCATGCTGCTACATCTCTGAATATCAAGATGTAGACATATAGTTACAAATTGGAGCAGATATAGGTACAATGGCTTTATATGTTCATATGGCTGAACACACACACACACACACACACACACACATATATATATATATAAATGAGTGATCATAGAATAAGAGAGATCTACTATAAAAAAGGCAATTCATTGTGTAAAGTTTGATAAAAAAACACTTTGAAACAAGTAATTCTACAATATTTTCGTATTTTAAAAATATCATCATGAACTTCTTGTGCTTTTGACACATTCATTTAGGATCTCCCTAAATTTTCAGATCAGAACATTCAAAAAGAAATATTTGGGGAAATATTAAAATACAAAAAACACTATTTTATTTATCTTGCAAAATATTTACTAGGGATAGATAAAAGTATAGATATCACCAGAAAGTGTTTTTTCCTCTAAATGTCTACTACTGCCTTCCAAAATCATTCTTAGGGTGTGTTTAGAGAAACTGGTAGACAGCTACAATTGTATTACCAACCCTCTACCCCATCATATACTTGAATCCACTCAGGTAAATCCTCTATTTTATATCTAGACAAGTAATAATTGTTGTTGTTCAGTCATTTCACTTGTGCCCTACTCTTTGTGACTTTATTTGGGGCTTTCCTGGCAAAGATACTGGAGAGGGTTTTCATTTCTTTCTTGAGTTCATTCTATAGATAAGGACCTGAGACCAAGAGGGTTAAATAGCATATCTAGGGTCATACAGATAATAAATTTCTAAGGCCAGATTTGAACTCAGGAAGAGGAATCTTCCTGACTTCTCTCCTGGCACTCTACTCACTGTGCCACCTAGCTGTCCAAACAATAATTAGCAAAGCAACCTTTTTTAAAGCTAGAAGTGAAGTCTATCTCTGTGATTAAAAAAACAAACTATCTCTGTGTGTTGATTTATTTATTTGCTTATTTGTTTATTTACTTATATACTTATTGTTTGTGCATATATATGTATAGTACATATATACATATATACATATATATATATGCATATATATATATGCGCACTGCCTCTGGACAAACATATCTGGCTCACTTAGAGAATGACTAATTCAATGCAGCTGTACTCCTGCCTGTAGTGTATCCATGAAAACCACCTGCTAGAATTTATGACTATAATAAAGTCTGGTTGAAAGTAAAGATATGGAACTTAGAAATATGCATTGATGTAGTAACATGTGTTTAGTTTTCCTCTACTGACCCCTTTATTAAATCAAGTTATTTCCCCAAAATGGTCATCTTGAGCAATATATTGATATGTTGATGGAAAAATCACATGCAAAGTGGTCATGATTAGTAGAATATAATATTCCTTTTCTTTCCCTCCATCCAAAGGGAAAATAAAAAATAATTTGATTTAATTGTGCCAGGACATATGTCTTTTTAAAATTTATTTTTAACTTGTTTACCTGTCAAAAACAATCTTAGTAATCACTTTTTGACATTTTTGCAATCCATGTTCTCTCCTTCCCTCCCCACCCTTCCCTCCTTCCCAAGACAGCAGGTAATATGATACAGATCATATATATGTTACCATACAATTCAAATGTTTCCATGTTCAACATGTTATGAAAGAAGGAACATACCACTTAGCCTAGAGAAACATTCATGGAGGAAAATAATATGAAAAATGATTTGCTTCAATCTGTATTCAAACTTTCTTACTTATTTCTATGGCCATGTATAGCTTTTTCCATCCTAAGGCTGTCGGAGTTGTCTTGGATCCTTGCATTGCTTTTAATGGTTAATTCATTTACAGATTATCATTATAAATTCCTGCTGCTACTGTGTATAACATTGTCTTGATTTCATTCACTTCACTTTCCATCACTTTGCATGTCTTTCCAAGACTTTTTGTTATTATCTTGTCATTTTTTTATTTCATGCTTTGTAAAACCAAATAAAACAAACATTTCCAAATACAAAGAAAAGACTATTGTACACAAATGAAATCACAAATCCCTCATATGTTTAACTTACTTTTTCATATTTACATAATAACTCCCATCGTTAAGTGTCCCACCTCCACTCTGCATCACAAAAGATGTCATCTGAGAGACTGACAAGTTAATACAAATTTAGTCTTTCATTTTTTATCTTTTACTTCACTCTCTGGAGGTAACATTCATAATGTATTCTTCTCTTATTAACTCAGTAGCTATATATAATATTCTCTTGATTCTAGTTTGCTAATCAGAAGTGATTTAGAGCATTTTAATATACCCATATTTAGCCTTGATCTCTGCATCCAAAAATTGTCTATTCATATCTTTTGCACATTTATCAAATGGTGAATTTTTGGTCACTTCTTATGGCACGATACTATTCCATTACAATCATATACCACAACTTGTTCAACTATTTCTCAAATGATTGATATTCCTTGAGTTTCCAGCTCAATTCATACGTCTTACAAACTTTTCCCCTTAAGTCCCATCATGATCTATTAACATCTTATTTGGGGGGCATGTCCTTGGAATGAATACTCAATTCACTCTTGTGTGACTGTAATGTAGAAGATGGCAGCATGGAATCCCTGCAAAATACAGGGTCAAGCCTCACCCAGAATTTCAGGTGACCCCCCTTGGAGAACTGGGTGAGGGGGCAGTTGAGAGTTAGTTAAACGGTTGCTTTCTGGGACTTGAGGTGAGCAGATCTTTCTGCTTGCTACTCCTGACTTGGGGGGTTCACCTGAGGGTCCATTGTGGCAAAAGCCATTGTGGTTTCTACTCAGGAGTTAGTCTGTCTAGTAGGATTATACCTTACCAGCATCAATATAACAATCATTTAGTAATATAGAGATTAGAAATAATTACTATTAACCTAGAGAGCAAGTTTAACTAAGTGCCTGCCACTCCCTTCTGAGGGGGGAGGGGCAGCTTCAACCTGACAGTTCAGGGCTTCCCATTACTTATCCAAATCCTAATTACCCCCTCTGCCTTCCCTTTCTTTCCATTACCAATATAAGCTTTAATATCTGTGCCTGGGAATTATTTGAGGATACTCACTGCTCTCTGTTGCCATTAGCTTGATTCTTATCAGTTGTCAGCTTAAGAAGACAAGTCCCATCTCAGTTCTCAACATTAGGATAACTAGCTACTACTCAGTCCTCAATCAGACCTGTGGGGAATATAAGATTACTGTAATGTAGAAGATGGCAGCATGGAATTCCTGCAAAATACAGGGTCAAGCCTCACCCAGAATTCCAGGGGACCCCCCATGGAAAACTTTGAGTGAGGGGGCAGTTAAGAGGTAGTTAAACTGTCACCCAAAGTTTTCCAGGGGGGTCCCCTGGAATTCTGGGGAGGCTTGACCTTGTATTTTGCAGGAATTTCATGCTGCCATCTTCTACATTACAGTGACTCAGATATCTTAGCTGGTCATCACAATGGCATGTCAGTGTTCCACAGAATTACCTGAATACTCTCTCAGCATCCCTGCATAATCCAGTTTGGTGTATACTCTCTGCCTATTCAACTCTATAGCTCTCAAAGTCCCCAAAATGGTTCTTCTATTTGACTAAATCAAATGAAACATTAGATCTTAGACCAAACATATTTACTAAAAATAAGGTGAAAACCATATTAATAATTCTAATATAAGAATTTATATAAAGCAGACACCAAATAATAAAACATCATAGTCCTCCCATCAATCTAACTTATTCTATTCCATAAATGTACTGAATACTTTTTCTTGCAGGGAAGCACATGAATGGGAAAATGCATATGCTCATTGTAACTCACAAATATGGAAGCATAAATTTCACTGCTCCCTTTCTGTCTCAAAAATTAATAATTCCTAAAAGTTTCTTGTTGAATGTAGTCTTTATTTTTAAGAAATGCCTCGGCTCCTATACTCAGCTGATTCACACTGTACTTTACTAACACTTCTCTTATCTAGATATTTCAGTCAAATAATTCAATTCAATCAATCAACAAACATTTATTTAGCTCCTACTCTGTGCCAGGCATTGAACTAAGGACAGAATTTTTTTTAATTAAAAAAAATAAAAGATTCTCTGCCCTCAAAGAGATTACAGTCTAGTAAGGGAGATAATGGGTACTCTAATAAAGACAAAGCAAGCTATGTAGAGGATAAATAGAAATTAACAGAGAAAAGAAAGGTGCTAGAATTAGGCTTGATTAGAAAAGGCTTTCTATAAAAGATAGAATATTGGCGGAAATTAAAGGAAGCAAGAGAAGTCAGTAATTAGAGCTAAAGAGAGAGAAAATATTCCAAGAACAGGGGACAGACAGAGAAAATGTAGGGCTCTGAAAAATGAAATATTTGTTTGTGGAACAATCAGAGAGCCACTGCCATGGGTTTGAAGAATGTGTGACAACAAGGAAGAAAGTACAAAAATATCTAGAAAGACAGCCAGGAGCTAAGGCATGAAGGGCTTTGAATGACTTATAGAGAATTTTGTATTTAATTCATTAAATAATAATAATTGTAATTAATTAATTAATAATAATTGTAATTAATAAAATAAGGCGACAATGGGAAGTTACTAGAGTTTATTAAATAGGAAAATGGGACTTAGGAACATATTTGGAGTCTGAATGGAGGATGGATTGGGATAGGGAGAGATTTGAGGCATTCAGTCACACTAGTAGATTATTGAAATAATCCAGGCATAAGGTTATGTGGACCTATACTAGATTGCTGGCAGTGCCAGAAAAGGAACATATGAGAGACATTTCAAAGGCAAAGTCAATACCTTTTGTCAACATATTGGATATAACAGGTAAGAGACAGTGGTAAGTCAAGCATCACTCCCAGGTTGTAATGTAGAGGGATTAGAAGGATGATGTTACCTACCATAGGAATAAGGAAGGTAGGAGGTAAGGAGAATTCAGGGATGGAGAGGGGGAGTGAGATAATGTTTTGATCTGCTGATTTTACAATATCTCCTGGACATTCAGCTTTTGATATCTACAAAGCATTAAGAACTGATATTGGTTGTCAGCAATTGGGACAGTATAGGAAAATTTGAGAATCATTGTCATAGAAAGTATAATTAAATCTATGGGAGTTGATGATATCACCAAGTGAAGTAATGTTGACATAGAAGAGAAAAGGGCCCAGGACAGATTTCTGAGGGCAATGAGGACAATTTACTGGGTAATTTCTTTGATTCCAATTTTTTCTCTGCTCAGCTGGAGTCAACAGTGAATATAGTAAGCATGACTTTCAATTTCAAACTTACCAGTGCTCTCAGCTAAAGTAGTGTTACTTTGTGTTAATGGAAGGTTTTTGCCTAATATTCCTCCTCAAATTGGTCCAGATATCTGAATTTGTTCCTTTGTAACATGGTACTTCTGTCTCCAACTCTTAGCAAAAACAAGTGAGATTGAATGAAACATTTTTCTGTATTCTCAGCAGAAATTCTTGATAAATGATAATATATTTTGGCAGCTAAGTGGTTCAGTGATTAAAGCACTGGGCTTGTAATGGGAAGACTCATATTCATGAATTCAAATCTGATATCAGACACTTAATAGTTATGTGACCCTGGGCAAGTAACTTAACTCTGTCTCAGTTTACTTATCTATAAAATGACCTGGAGAAGAAAGTGGTAAACTACTACATTATCTCTCTCAAACCCCAAATGGGGAAGAGTCAGACATGACCGAACAAAGAATGAAACAACATCAGGGGCAAATAGGTGGCTTAGAGGATAGAAAGCCAGGCCTGTAGATTAGAGATCTTGAGGTCATATCTGGCCTCAGACACTTCCTAGCTCTGTGACCCTGGGCAATTCACTGTGTTATCAGGGGTTACTACTTTAAAGTGTAACTCCATATGAACAAAACTTGTGGACATTAAATCTCTTTTCCCTCTGCCTCTGCCTTTGCTAGTCTAGGCTACTAGTTAATTTAGATGATTGGAACCTTGATGTCTGGAATCTTATTTACTTCCAATTTTATAATAAATTCTATTGCTGTTGTTTTTTAATCTATTTAAATAAAAAAAAACTTCACGAAGTTGAACTTCTCCCATTAAATCCCAAATACCAAACAATACAATGGGGAAAATTATTTCTTGGCATATCATATACCATATGACCTTACACAAGCCATGTATCACCTCTGCATTTTATTTTATTCATCTGTAAACAGAATGGCTTATAATAAATTATCTCTAAGTCTAAATCTATTATCTGTTTTCATAACCCCTTTAGAGTCATACCTTGGTTGAGATCTCCATAGTGTTTAGTTAATAATATTTTCCTTACATGTGCTAAGGGTCACTCTTTAGTCTAGGTACTGTTATCCATTCCATAGGTCTTCCTGAAGGCTATTATTTAATAGTTTTAGTTAGCTTTCCCCAAAGACATTTATTAACTGGTTCACTTGTTATTTACAAGTTGGTTCAAAACATATCATGGAGAAACAATAATGGGTCCATTCTACCCTTGAATACCCATGGTCCTTGAGAAAAGTTAGCAAAATCTAAAAGTAAAATGTGTGTGTGTGTGTGTGTGTGTGTGTGTGTGTGTGTGTGTGTGTGTGTGTGTAAGGCTCTCATGCAACAGAAGAGAAAAGCAAATCCTCCCAAAAACAAATTTCTTTCTTTATAATGTGTTCTTGGAGTTTACTTAAGTATATGATACCATCTTTGAAAAAAAATTTCATCACCAGATTAGCTACTCACTAGAATAGACATTTCTATTGTAATGTTCGATGTATTGCTGGGCTACTGCTAAGACTCAAGATTGCTCTTTCTGGATCCTTTGCTTTCTGTTATTTCTCTCAGTTATTGCTTCAGGTTCTTGGGAAGGTGACACTGCTAGTTCTCATTGTGTAATTAGTCTAGATTATATAATCCTTGCAAGATTAGTTCCTGGGATCATCCATCTCAAGATTAATGACTGGTCATCTTCCAACACGTTTGCTCCTGCTACCAATTTCAGTGGATTCTGATACTTTTGGTCTTACATCAAGATCCTTAGACTCACATGGTTGACTGCTTTGTGGTAGATAGACAACTTTTTTATCCTTTGTTATTTTCTGCTAGTGTTGGATATTTTCTCATATTACACTGGATATGGAATGCGTGACCCCAGATTAGCTTACAATTTCGTTTATAATCCAAGAAGTATTACTTGATTTTCTCAATCCAAAACTAAAAGATTTCTATTCTTTTCTTCTGTTTTTATAAATGTTCCTATCAAATGGATTTAAGACTTGTCAATACATTGTAATTTGTACATAAGAAAATTTAATAATATCTAGTTCACTCTGTTGATTGATTAATTCAATTAAAATGTCCCTGCTTTGTGTAATTACAATAACTGGAATGGGGGATTAAACCCCTACCCCACCCATCTACACTTATCTCTGTGAGCTGAAAATGAAGAAAATGAAAAATACCAAAAGAGTCATTAGCATTCATTCAACTAATAGAATATTGGTCTCATAGCAAAATCATGACCCCTTCCCAACCTATTCCTCCTCCTCTCTTCTCCCAAAAATCTCCCAGAATCCTCTTGGTCTCAACTGTCAACAACTGCCTTTTCTCTGGCTCCTTTTGTCCCACCCCCTTGCCCAAATTCCATCCTTACAACCCTCCCCAATCTATTTCTGTCCTGGAATTTCATACTAGGTATTGTGACGTTCTCTCTTTATAAACATTCTGTTATAGCTCATGTTGGTTGTTTCTCCATCCCTTTCAGTTAATGCTGGATGCATGAAATGTGTGCACATTCTGACAACTTTTAGAGTCATGAATAATTGCAGTAGGTCAGATCAGAGGTGGCCAACCTATGAGTTCCTTTGGTGATATATGACACTTTTATGAATTTGTTTAGGATAATTTGAAATGTTATGTATATTAATAACACCTTTAAAGTATAGATTGTAATAATTCATCCTTGACATGATGAATGTGCTGAATATGCCAAACCTACAAATATCAGGCATCCAGGTACACTGAAATTTGGTTACGAAAAGACTAGTCAGTCAAATGTTAATTAATTAATTAATTGATTTTTAGTATGGTGAAGGGCAGTGTCATACTGCCATAGAAAATCACGTACTAGAAGTATATTTTAGACTGATCTGGAAATTACTGATCCATTTCGGTGAGACCGGTCACACAACAAATATTTTACTTCTGATACTTTTGCTCCATCAGAGAAAAAATGTTCCTCCAAAGACAGTACTTCTTGGATATGTTCTTGTAATTATTTCCTTAGATAGCAGGCCTATTTCAATAATCTAATTAAGCATAGAATAAAACTTAATTGTGGCAACATTTTATTCCAAGTAAATTATTCTCTTTTTCTCTAATACCAGCTGGTAACCTTTCTTAGTCTGACATCTACTACAGGGGCCCTCTGTAGAGAGGCACTTTTTAATTGACACTCTGAAGCTTGCACTCAGTGCATTCTTTAAATAGTTGAAGGAAAAGAAAGCTTTTCTCTTGTAGAATAAGTTGCTTTGTAGAAAATGGGTATTGCATGAATTCAGATTTTTATTCATCCATTGTATATGTATAATTTAGTAATATTTCTTTTTCAATGTGGCATTCAAATAGAATGCCTCCTAGTAAAGTAATTCTTAAAAAATAAACAAACATTCTATGGATTATTTTTGCCCAAATCAGATAATGTAACACACATTGTCACATGAAAGAAGCACTGAAAGCTGTTCTTTATTATTTTTAAGGGTTTTTTGTTTAGTTTTTATTTTTCTTTAGAATAATAAGTAGTGAAATGCTTTTGTTGAATTTTTAAATCCCATTGGACTTTGGAATTCCTGAACTGGAAATTAATTCCCAAACTTTATTTAGAGTTTGGGCCAAATATTATTTTCTTTTCCCCCTTTCTTTATAGAAATAAGGTAGAGGAACAATATTTAAAACAAATTGTAAATGGACTTTTGGAACTATTTCAGCTCTCAAAAAGCACTTTCTATAGTTTTCTCTGTAACCGAATCAGGCACATATGGATTCCATTTTCCTATATTCCCATAAGGCTTGTAATTTATGAATAGCAATGATGTAATGAATTTTAGTATTTATTATTAGTAAAGCAAGTAGTGTGATCTGAATTCCAGGAGTTCGAACCCACATTTTTTTTAACTGATGGAGAGCCAAATGTGCGAAGTGAGCTACTGAATCTATGACTTGGTCCTTCACCAAAAGAGATAGTCCTTTTATAAAAAATAAAATAAAGTAAAAAATCCAACATCCATGATATTTTTTGTTGTTATTGTTGTTTTTAAACAAAAAATACTGCTCTTGATTACATAATAAATATTCATGGTCCTTCAAATTATCATTAAATTTTATTACATAGACCAGTGGTCCCCAAACTTTTTTGACCGCCCGCCCCCTTTCCAGAAAAAAATATTACTTAGAGCCCATGGAAATTAATTTTTTTTAACTTTAATAACAATTAATAGGAAAGATAAATGCACCTATGGCCATCATCGCCTCCCTGGATCGCTGCAGCACCCACCAGGGGGTGGTGGCTCCCACTTTGGGAATCACTGATCTAGACATTCCCAATTCATGTGTGAAATTCATACTTAGTTATATCATCTGTCTCAATATAAATCTTTGTCTCTTCTGCCCATTAATCCTGCCACCAAGTGCTGCTTTAGTCTTCAGAATCATCTCAGCTTACTTTTCATTGGTAACTCATCCATGTGGGGCAAACATGCTGAAAGGGTTACCACATTTTATTTCACTCCAGCACAGTGCAAAGATGCCAGAGCATCACTCTTTGATGCTTAGAATATGGATCTAGCCATATCTGCTCCCTCCAATAAAACTATCAACCCTTGATTTCTTGAAAATAGAAATTCAGTTTCAACCTCATTAAATGTATGGAATCTTCTATGAGGACTATCACTTGTGATGTGAAGACTTGCTAAGTCCTTTATAGAGCTGCTTATATGCACTTTTAGTGTCACTTGTCACCCAACTCTCATCTGTGACTCCAAAGAGTTATAGCATTTCCAGTGGTCACATTCTGGTAAAATTATATCAAAAAGCAGGCTAAACAAGGCTAAATAATAACAAACAGACCTCAAACCCCTTGGTGAAAGAATGGGATGTCTATCCCAAGCATGTGAAAACTTTTCCTGGTTGAATGGGTGGATGCAAACAATTTGTTCCAATGGCCATGAAGGTGGCTGAAGTAGGTGCTATGGAACACATACCTAGAACTTGATCAGACATCAAAGATGCCAAGGTAACCTACTACATGCTGGGCCATTGTCAGTCATCTTTACTTTTTTTCTTGTTACTTCATTTTGATGACTCTAGAATACAAAAAAAAGAAAGAAAAGCTGATGACTTTGTGCAACTCAGACTCATTTAAATCCAATTAATGTGCAAGTCAATATCCCATAATATCTTTGGTCTCTTTGAAATTAAAGGATCAACAAAAACAATACTGAGCATTTATGCATCCGTTATGTTGAAATAATAAGGGATTATTTTTTAACTAAGAAACTTCTAATATTTTGGAAGGCAAAGACCAACCTTAGAGATCACAGTAAATGCTAAGTAATAATTATGTAAGAAGGCATTGAAGTGTTATAGTGCTACTTATTAATCTTTCAAGCAGTGACAAATGTAGATTGGCTATTTGAGGGAAACTATCAAAAATTAAAATGCAGAAGGCCATAGCATAGGTATGTAAAGATCCATGACTTTTATTCATATTCTAAAGGACAAACTCTACATGTAACCAAAATAGATGTTATAACCATTTCATCCTGTTGTCACACTAGCACATCACTTTCAAGCATCAGGCATAATAGTGGAAAAGAACTGGAAATGTTAAAATGTATCCTACTGCCTCCATTCCAGGTTGCATTTCCATGGCATCCTGGAAAGCTGATTTGTGTGTGTATGTGTGTGTGTGTGTGTGTGTGTGCATGCACACGCATGTATATACATCCTACAAACAAATATGTGTGTATGTCTCTCCTTAAGAAAAGGAGATGATTTTTAAAGTGTCAAAAGAAAGCATATTATAGAGTTTCACAGTGTTTGTGGTCAGAAAGTCTCTTCTAATATATAGATAAATTCATTCCTTTAGCAGAAAACAAAACAAACAGAAACACATCTTGCCAAATTATTTTCTCTATATAAACCAACAATACCTACTTTCTATTTAATTAGCTATAGTTTATGACCTAGTGCTTTAGGGATCTCAGGTCATTGCACATGGAGGGCTGAATTAGTCAGTACATTCCTGGAGTGTAGCAGCTAGAGGGAAGTGACAAGCGATAGAAGCCAGATATTTGTAATGATGCTTGACATCACTAACAACATTAGTCTCCCTCCAATGTGAATTCTTGAATCTATCAAATTCACATTTCACTTCCAGTTTCCATTTTTAAGAACTTATGACATCTTTGGTTGGCATTGTGCCCACATATAGGTGGTCTCTTAGTTCAGAATGATTATCTTTCTTTCCTGGGTTATCCAACAGTCTTGCCATTCTCCTCTATTCTCTTCCTATTCAGAGCACCACTCCAGGAATAGACTAGAATAAAATGGAACCACAAAAGACACTTGTGACATTGTCTCTTCCTCTACTCTAGAGGACCCAAGAACACTTCATTCCCTCTTCACTCCCAATTTGATGAGGATTGATACTTCAATTAGCATATCTTCTGGCAATACACCTCATCACAACAAAGTTGAGTGTATTAAACATGCACAAATCATTTAAAAAGCCATGTTCTCTTGTTGTTTTAGGACTCAATAGCCAAGTTTTTGCTAAGCTCTCTTCATAGTACAGCTCCTGCTTTGGAGTCACTTCCTGGTAGGTTAAGTCCACAGAAAGTACCTGACTGCTTTTCTTTTTTGAGTAATAAGAATAAATAGGTTTGGTGTTGGGTGATTTATATTATTGCTCAAGAGTCCCCCCCATTCAATGAGTTCATTATTGATAATCTATTAGCCATCTAGAGCAAATCTTTTAAAAGAGGTATTTTATTTATCACTATTACCTTTAAGATCAAATATAAAAATTGTTTAGCTTTTAAAGCCCTTCATAACTTGGCCACTTGCTACTTTTCTAGCCTTATCCTTTATTTATCTCCTTGTACTCTGGGATCCAGTGACAATTGTCTCTTTGCAGTTCTTGCACATGGCCCTTCATCTGCAGACTCATTGTTCCCCATACCTGGAATACAATCCCTCCACAGTTCCACTTTCCTTCTTTGCTGTTTTCTTTCAAGTATTATATAAAGACCCACCTTCTTTGAGAAGTTTTTTATAATCCTCTATCATTTTACTGCTTTTACACCAAGATCATAAAAATTTTTCTAGTAAATATCTTGTTGGTACATAGTCATTTGCAGTTTGTCTCCCCCATATGATGGAGGAAGACAAACACCCAACAGGAGAAAGGAAAGTGTGGAGGGCAGAGACACCATAGGTTATCTAGTTATCTTGGTCTGTGAAGTTGAAACCAGACAGAGCAGCTTTTTCAAATACATTCAGAACTCAGCGAACTGAGTTATTCCTTTGGCTTATAGTCTTTAAGCTGGAAACTGATGATAGATTTTATTCCATTTAACCCTGGTTGGCCTTTTTGCTTTGGACTCATTTCTATGTAGATAAAGCAAATGGATAAACATGTAAGCATTGTATCATATTTTGAACCTCAATATTTTCAAAAAGCCTCCCTCAACAACACAACTAAATCAAACAATCACATTTTAAAATGAAGAAACTGAGGTACAGAGAGAGTGTAACTTGCTCATTGCCACACAGATAGTGAATGGCCTCTCTGGGACCTAAGCAGAAATCTACCAGCTTTATCTAGAACCTTTACCTCTTCCTTAGATATCATTAATGTAGATGCTGATTTCACCATTAAAATAAAATCAAGTTTCCTTTACTTTGACCCAATTAATAAGATGTTGGATCTAGCAGTTCTGAGAATATTGCCAACTCCATCAGGTTAGATCTCCTCTCTTTTCTAACATCGAAACTTGCAGCTGCACTGTCACTTCCCACAAAGTTCCACCTGCTGAGGATTTCTAAGGTCATGTGTAACCTGATGTGTTTATATGACCACATACATTATAATCTTCATCTTTGAAGGCAACATCCACATGGCTGAGGTCTTATATTTGTGTGAGTTCTTGAATATGGTCCTTGGGATACCTTTTTCCCACCTAACATATAAATCTAAACATTGCTTCCCCAGGTTTGAGATATTTGTGAATCTGTAGCCACTTAAGATCACTGCTATAAAAGCCTAACAATATAATAGCTTTTTTAATCAGAGTACATAATTCATTCAAAGCCTAATAATAATAAAAGTAATAATATAGCAGAGTAAAAAAAGAAGTCATAAAAATTTTCCTTAAATAAATTGTGGGCATACTTTCACACTTGATATGACTAGGAAATACATACATAGGGGTTTGTCCAGAGGAAACACATGACTGTAACACCTGTATCAAGAATCCAGAATGCATAATTAAAGGACTAAATATAATATATAATATGACATAATTGTTTATATATGTATATGTACACACAAATATATATACATACAATATACATTAATTATATATGCATATATATAACATCTATTGTCTGGACACATACTTGAAATCTCATATAAGAATGTCTTTTATGTTTTAAACAATGCATTTTTAAAAATTGTCATTGTTAATTAATGCTCTAAAGTTTAAGATGGAAGGAAGTAAGGAAGGAATCAAGGAATGAGTTGAGGCATGTGAGGTATTGCCTTCCACCTTAATTTTATTTCCTATTTCATGTGTTTGTTATATTTATATATGAAGAACAGTTAGCTATTCAGACTTTAGATCAGTTTATGCCAACATGACTGACATTCTGTTAATTACTGCATTTTCCCTCCACTTATACTTAGTTGCTGATCCTATTTTTAACCCTTCCCTTCACTGTGATCTCAAGGAGTTGAAGCAAAGTGAGGGGTAGGATACAATATTTTTTTAAAAAATCATCACTTGACTCTCTCCCAATAATCCACAGGGGCAAATACTAGATATTGACTCCTAGGAAATAAATAATTCTGCAAGGAAGAAAGACCAGGGAATGTAGCTTGTAATACTATCAGTACAACAGAAGGACATTGCCTTAACAGAAGTACATAAGCCTTGCCTTAAGAATCAGCTTTTGAAGTTATAACCAAAGTACCCATATTTGATATTCATAGATTGACTCTACCTTATATGCAAAATGACATAGAGAATAGAGAGCTAGTCATAGAGTTAGGAAGACTTGGATTTAAATCTAGTCTCTTTGGGGAAGTCTCTCTCTCTCTCTCTTTTCTCTCTCTCTCTCTCTACCTCTCTCTCTCTCTACCTCTCTCTCTCTCTACCTCTCTCTCTCTCTCTCTCTCTCTCTCTCTCTCTCTCTCTTTCTACCTCTCTCTCTCTACCTCTCTCTCTCCTTCTGTCTCTCTCTCCCCAACGTGGTTTTTAAAATTCTTTTCTTTTTAAATTTTGAGTTCCAAATTCTATTCTTTCCTCCCATACAACCCTGTACCCACTGAGAAGGCAAGCAATATGATATCAACCGTATATGTGAAATTATACAAAACATTTCAAAATGTTACTTTTTAAAAAAGAAAAATAAGTAAGGACTAAAATTAAGCTTTAGTTTGCACTTGGAGTAAATCAGTTTTCTCTCTGTTGGTACACAGTGATCTTCTGGTTCTTCTCATTTCACTTTGTAGAAGTTCATTTAGGTCTTGTCATTTAAAAAAAACATACCCCTTTGTCATTTCCTATGACACAAAAGTATTCCATCACAATCATATGCCATGACTTATTCAGCCGTTCTCTAATTTATGAGTGACTCCTCAATTTCTAATTCTTTGTCACACCAAAAGGGACTGATATAAATATGTTTGTACATGTAGGCACTTTTTTCTTTTTTTTAATCTTTTTGGTTATAGATTGAGTAGTAGTATTTTGGGGTCAAAGGGTGTGCACAGTTATATAACCCTTTGGGCATAGTTCTAAATTTTTCTTTAGAATGTTTGGACAAGTTCACTACTGCACCAACATGTCATTAATGCACTTATTTTTTTTTCATCCTCACAGCACTTGTCACTTCTGAAAAATGTGAGGTGGTACTTCAGAGTTCTCTGAATATGCATTTCATCAATAGTGATTTAGAGCTTTTTTTCATATGTCTAAAGATAGCTTGGATTTCTTTTCTTCTGAATATACCTGTTTTATATCTTTTTTCCATTTATCAGTTGGGGAATGGCTCTTATTTTTATAATTTGGTGTTTTCTTGGCAAAAATATAATAGCGGTTTGTCATTTCCTTTTCCAGATAATTTTACTGAGTAGAAAATGGAAGTATACAGGGTTAACTGACTTTCCCAAAGTCACATGGCTAGTAAGTACTTGGGGATGGATTTGAACCTAGGTCTTCCTGACTCCAAACCTGACACTCTGTCACTCTGTTGCCCTGTCTAGCACATAGCAAGCATTATATACATTTGAACTATTTATTATCATTATTAATTATTATCATTTGATAATATCCTAGTTCAAACCTACAAAAAAAGAAACGGTATTTCATCACAGCATCCTAATGTCTTCTATATCCATTCTATCCCTGGTAATAATTAATTCTTTAAGCAAAATGTGCTTTTGAAGTGAAACTCCTTCATTAATGGAGTCATTGCTGAGCCATTTAATGGAGTGAGAATATCTAAGATACAAGAGGCTGAAATCAATTTGTCCTTTCATTTTTTTTACTCACATGCCGTCAGCTTCTAATGTTACTAAGAACCAATTATATGCTAGACTATTAGTGAGGAACAAGAAAGTAAAAAGGATACAGTGCCATATTTTAGGATATTTACTTTTTCTTCAAATTTAGTTTTTATACAATTTAATTTGTAAGTAAATTGCTTTCATCTATTTTAGTAAATAGGTTACAGTTAGTCAATGGTTAATTTTCAAGCCACCAGATCATTTAAATAAGAATTTGCATTTCTTTTTCTTTTATATAAGCAGGCAATGAAATGGCATTTTTAAAAAGTCACTTTTTTTCCAAAATACCATCTTGGACTTACTTCTCAAATAGAATAACATTTCACCATGATGTTGTACTAAATTGTATGCTCCTGGTAAACAATCCAGAAGTTATAATAATGTTATCCATTTAAAACCATTCAAGAGCTACCATGTGGGCGTTATTTAAAGATCGTCATTCTGAGGCAATAATGTAGAAGGAGATGCTGAGTTAACAACAGCAAGCAATGGTGACGAATGTAATTGTATATAAATGTTTTATATGATGCACAGACATGAGTATTTGATGAGTACATGCCATTAAAACCAAAAATGTATTTATTGCTGCTGCTGTTGCTGTCTGCAGGGTTCTCATGTAAATTAAGCATTTCACTAGACTGTGCTCTGCTTCATAAATATATAGCACTAATAAATAGTCTCCTTAATTTGGCATTTTCATGGCTTTGCAGTTTTGTTTATTGACTAATACAATACTTGTGGATCAAAAGCTCTTATATGAAGGATTTGACAAACCCATACTTACACTCTACAATATTGCAAATGCTCCCCAAAATAATGTTAATGCAATAAAAATGTATGTATGCATACATACACATATATGTATGTGCCAGTGGAAAAAGTACTTAAGAAGGCAACTTAGGACATAGGTTTGAATCATTTGTCTGCCACTTAATACCTTTGTGACCTTGTGCAAGTCACTTAGCCATTCTATGCCTTAATTTTCTCATCTAAAAATAGTTTAATTGAGATAGTTCAATTCCAAGTATAAAGCTAAGACAATTTCTCTAGAATGAAGTTCTAGCAATTTTCCCAAAGTGACCAAAGAGGTTTGCTTTTTTCTGTATGTATCACTTATCCTGGCTATATACCCTAGATTTCAATAGAATCCAATAGTAATTATGAAATCCCAATGTTGTTCTCCATTACCTAGCACCTATATAATTTATTTGCCTAATAATTTCATCCTAATTCTTTTCTCCATATGCATTTCATCTGTAAGGATATTGATAAAAGAAGGAACCTAATTTTCCTTTATGACTCACAAGGGAACAAGGACTCTCATAGAGCTAAAAATTAGTTAAGGATCATTCTGTGATTTTATGTAGCCTAAAACACGAGTGTGTGCTTGGGGAGGGAGATTTAAGAAGTGGAAATGAAAGAGGAAGGATGAGGGATTGTTTCCTCCTTTAGAGTAAAGAGAAGACAAGAGCTACTTCTCCTTCGACCCTTACTGCTATATCCTATCCAACAACTAGTATTGGTTCATAATTTACCAAAACATTGGTATCCTCAATATATTGTCATTATTTTCATAGCACCACCATAGATGAATAGATGAACAGAAAAAAGGATGAAAGTGATAATGAAGGAGGACAATTTTTTTTTGCTTCTAATAAGCATACGTTGGTGGGAATCTATATACGCTGGTTCAAAGAGGAGGGAAAATTCTTCCACCAAAATAAAAATGCATGTATTTAGGTGTTTTCTTTTTGATATTTCATGATGGCTTTTTCCACCTAGCTTATAAAAACATAAATTCTATCCATCATTGATCACTCTGAATAATACAAGCTCTAATAAAAGCATATAATAACTCTATATTTCGTGACCATTTGGGGGAAGAAAGAAATGCATATATAGACTCTATTTCAACACATTAAGGAATTCAAATTCCACAGATTACAGAAGAAAAGATATAGTGCTAGGCCTTAGAGTTACTTTACTGTGCAAAAAGGCTTTATCTTTCAGCTATATTAAACAGGGCATGATCTAATTTGGCATCAAAAACAATATCTCTAGGCTATAACTTTCGTTAGGTGATCATTCTACAGCCTAATTCTATGTATCACACATTTAGGACATTTCAAAGTTTCTGTATAAACTAGTGATAAAGAGATATAATTTGACACTGAGCTTATTTTTAGATTTCACTGCATGAAGATAAAAATGTGTTAAACATGCTGGTAGTTTTGGCATGCTAGCTGATGGAACTTGTTTTTATTTCTTCATAATTACAAAAATATGTAATTTATCCTTTCAAGCAGTGACTATAGCCAGTGATTGGAGCACTGCCAAAGTGCTGAACATCTTTTAGAAGGAAGTTAAGGGTAATCCAAAAATTATACACCAACAAGTCTCACCTCTGCACCTGGGAAACTAGTTTAGAAAATCATTGAAGGTGGGATACTAGATCATCTAGACGAACATTTGTTAGGAATAAATCGACCTGGGTTTTTTCAGTATAAATCATGGCACTCAGTCCTGAGAGGATACTTTATGATCGTTAACAAAAAGTAAATAAAGGAGAGTTGCCAGATGTATTTGATTTAGATTTTCAACACCTCTTTAAAGAGTTTCTCTTAAACCAGACTACTTGTAAAGAAGACACTGACATTTTGATTTCAAGTATTAGTTGGACTAAAGGGAAATTCAGCCTATATTACATAGAGCAGACAGGGCCCATGTTTGCTATCGTGCCTGTCTGTTGGCTAGACTTACTTGAGGTTGCAGTGTTAGATGCTGCCCTTGGAACAGTAAATTTCTTGTGGCAGTTCTAATCCTGAAAAGTTGTAGAGGAGGTTTGGCAATGATGGGAGAACAGAAAAGGTTTTGTCAGTGATTAAAAATTGGAAAGAAGACAGTAAAGCAGTAGGCTGAATAGGGTGACATTGTTTGAAAAAGGAATTGCCTGTTGATTGAAACAAAGGTTATGCATTTCATTCATTATTTCAAAGGATGCTAATTGCTTTCTGTCACCTAAAATTATATAAGTTAATGAGCATTTCAGAAAAGGATGTTTTGAAAAACTAGTAAGAAGTAGATGGAAAGACATAAGAATTTATTTTCTTTATGCTTTAAGATATGACATCTCTTGCAAGTTTCTTTTGCTCATAGATTGAGCAAGCAAAGGCTACTACTAACTCTATTGTGAACTTAATCAAAGCTCGATTGAAGCCAAGAATGTACAGTCAGAGGGGATGTTACAAAATAATTATGAGTTCTTAAAAAACTTTGAAAAACGTACTACCATCTATATAACAATCTGTTAGGAGTCACTGATTTCTTTGTTTTGTTTTGTTTTTCCCTTCTTGATATGGTTATTACATTTTCTTAGAAAGTACAATTAGAATTCTCAGGCTCTATATTACCCATCATCTCTGGATGTCTATGAAGTATAATAGAGAGGAAATATGCCTGTTACATTAGTCCAGTGGCTATGAGTATAAGAACAAGAAAGAGAAAGATATTTTCCTGGAACAGAGTCAAAATTTTAGCTACAGAATTTATGTAAGGAAGTGAGGAAGTAAGTAATTAGAGATTGGGGAGTGGGGATTAGATTCGATTAGAACATAGAAGACCAAGGTGAAGGGGATGAAATTTATACTCTACATTCTGAAAAGTCTTTTATTATTTTGGAGTAGACCAAGAGGAAAGACCAAAGAAGTATTTTATGAATTTATCTAGTTGGGAAATATAAGAAGTTCTAAGAGGCTTGAATTGAGGGTATACTAATTAGAATGGCAAAAGACTGGAGACTGGGGAGAATTGTTGAGAATATATGGAATGAAGAGTTATAAGCAAATCAGTATTTTAGACGGTATAGCTTTGCCTATTAGGCAACTGTTCCATTGTTTCCCCTTAGAAACTAGGTCATGTGAGTCTCCCAAATAAGAAGGAACTACATTCTCTATGTATTTGTTTACCTATTAATAAGTCCCATGATTTTCCAAGGTAAATTATCTTTGTGGTATTTCTATAGATTATTTGGATTTTTGTACATCTAAATAGTGAATTGGATAGAGTGATGCATCTGGAGTCATGGAGACACAGGTTCAAATCCTTACTCTGAAACTTTGCAATCACAGGAAGTGATTTGCCCTCATTGGGCTTCAGTTAATTAATCCCTAATTAATCCAAGGAATAATAATACCTGTATTATCTTCAATATAGAATAGTTGTAAAGCTCAAAAGAGATAATGTAGGCAAAGCTCTTTGCAAACTTTAAAGTTCTATATGAATGTCAACAATTATTATTACCCTGTCTGATCCCTGAGATAGTATATTACAGGAGAAAGAACTCTAGGAATCAGAAGACTAGAGTTCAAGTACTCTTTCTAACACTTATTATCTTTGTTACCCTTGGCAAGTCACTTATACCCTCTGAACCTTGGTTTCCTAATCAGCAAAATGAGGGAGTCTCATTTATAGGGATTTTCATATAACCAGAGTTACAAAGAGAAAAAAGAATCACTTTTCTCAAGTTCTCA
Organism: Gracilinanus agilis; assembly: GCF_016433145.1. Classification (NCBI taxonomy): domain Eukaryota; kingdom Metazoa; phylum Chordata; class Mammalia; order Didelphimorphia; family Didelphidae; genus Gracilinanus; species Gracilinanus agilis. Next base: position 533,455,387 of record NC_058130.1, on the reverse strand, counting down.
TTGTGCTTGGAGGAAGGGGGAAACAACGTGTGCACTGATAGGCCAATAGAAAATGTGTGTGAAATAATAGCTAGTAATAGGTAAGAAAAAAATACTTCATTTACAAGGTAAGACTTCATCCTGCTTTTAATGAAGCCAAAGAGTCTATGAGCTGGAGATAAGCAGAAAGGAACAGAGCTTCTACAAAAGTCCAGAGGCAAGAAATAGAATATTATATATAATGAACAAGAAGAGGGATGATTTGCCTTAAAATAAAGTATATGAAGGATTCACATAAAATAAGATGTTGGTGTTGACTCATATCTGATTCTTCAGGTCCTAGTTTGGGGTTTTCTTGTCAAAGATAAAAAAGTGCTCTGCCATTTCTCTCTCCAGTTCATTTTACAAATAAGGAAACTGAGGCAGTGACTTGCCTAGAGTCACAAGGCTAGTATGTCTGAAGTCATATTTGAATCAGGTCTTTCAAACTCCCTATCTGGTGCTTTATTCAATGCTTTTTCTAGTTACCACAAAATAAGTATAGAAACAAATCAGAGCCAGGTTTCAAAGGATTTAAAAACCCAGCAGAAAAGATTCTTCTTTTTATCATGGAGGCAAGAAGGAGTAGAAAAATGACATGGTAAAATTTGTGCTTTAGAGATACTAACTTAGCAGCTATTTAAATAAATGGAGATGGGAGGCAATGGAAACATTGAAAATGATAATGTAACAATTCAGATTAAATGATGAACAGCTGAATAGGGTGATGGATAAAGCATAATGAGAATAGAAGAGGTTGGATGGGAGGGTTGTAGTGGTCAAAAAATACACAATAGAGAAAGAAGAGAAGGTGACACAAAGCAGAATTCCATGAGGAAAACAATGGTTAGATGGATGGACATAGAAGACTGCTGAGGAAAGAAGACTAAGAAGGATTCAAGACAGGGAGGAGAAAAACTAGGAAATTTCATTATCCCTAAAAATTAGGAACATTTAAAAGAGAGTATCTAAAACTGTCAAATTCATAGAGGTGAAGAAGTTTAAGGTCTGAAAAAAGACCATTACTTGGACTACATAAAGTATTTCCTCTTTCCTACTTGAGAAATTTGGCTGCTTTAAATGAGGGAGCAGAAATAAAAGTTTTCTGTAAGGAAGAAAGGTAGAATCAACTTATAAAGAAACAGTGTCTCAGCTAAAATGTCAAAAGTGGTAAACTATTGAGAGAAGCAGGAGAACTACTCATCAGATTAATAAATCTAAAGGAACACTTTCATGACAAAGAAATAACTGTCATAGGAAAATGTAATTGCTTAGCTCATTTGCTTTTGACTGTTTTTAGAGCTTGAGAGGTCTGTACTAACAAAATGACACCTCAAATATCTGTTTGTTGTCTTTGTGTAGCAGTAAACCTAGAGTTAGGAAGATGTGGGTTCAATCCAGCCTCAGACACTTAAAATTTTTTAACTCTTAATTGATATTGGTTACAGTTTCCTCAACTATAAAATGGGAATAATGATAGTATCTACTTCCAATAATTTTAAAGCATTTATCACATACCTAGCACATAGTGCTATTTGGATGTTAGCATTTTTTTTTTGGCTTTATTTCACCTGACAGAAAACTGGATCTTGTCAGTTTTACCTAAACAGAGAAACATCAGAGGCAATGAAATAAAGATAAATAAATTTTCAGAAGCTGAGTGGTTAAGAAAGCATTATGAGTGATGTGTAGAAGCCAGGAAAACTGGGGGGAAGAAGCCAGTAAGGTAGTCATCTGTTAGGAAGGCTTCATCTGTTATGCTGTGTTGGGAGACTACAAATTTGAGGAGAGACACTCCTTGGCATATTGGCTAAAGAAAAGGCTGGAGCATTTGGTTAGAACTTTGGTGGAAAACAACTAATCTCCACCCTGATTTGCACCATTGTCCTCTAGTGCCATCTACTGCTTGAGAGAAGTAAAAAAAAAATACAAAACGAAAGTCTCTGCTTATTCTCTCCTGTGCTCTGGTTTGAAGAGTGAGAAATAAAAGGGAAAATATAAGCTCTTCATCCAAGGTCATTTGACTCTAAAAAAAGCTTAGAACTGATTGGATGAAGTTGAATCTTTAGTAAAGGGTAGACTTGTCTTATCTTAATTACTATGAGTGTTAACCTTATAAGTCTTGTTGTGAGCTTTTCTCTGCTATTAGAAGGGACTGAGAGATGACTGGACAAACCTGAATGTGGTTGAGTGAAAATCACAGGGCTTGTCTTCATTGCCCATGGAAACAAGATGACAGACCTTGCAATTCTCTGGTTTAAGAGAATTGCCTGTCACTATGATAGCGGAACGCTTTCTCAGCACTTTGTTATAGGTGATTGTGAGATAAGAGGGCTTATCATGGCTTCATTGCTTTAAGAACACAAGGGGAGTGTATTTTTCCAGTAGAGAAGGGGCAAGTACCAGAGTGGAACACTTATCAGAGAAATGGCTTTTTGTAGAGTGTACAGTTTCTGAAGGCATCAAAGACATGCAGGATTACAGTCATCAGGGTTGGGTGTTGCTCTGAGCACATAGGTTTTACTCAAGATTGTCCCTCTCTGCTATGTTTCTATGAGAATATGCCCATTCTTCCTCACCAGTACTACATGAAAAGGAGGAGTAAAGTGACACATGTCATGAATAGACAATGATGTGGGTTATTCTAGAATTTGCCTTATACCAAATACTTATAATATTGTGATTATTATTCTTATTGTTAGGCAATTTTCTTCTTTTTAAATTTGAGAGCTGATAGTATCTTGGTGACTGATTTTTTTATAAGGGACAAACATAAAATAGGGGGTTTAGGAGCTACATTAGCAAGCTGTATTAATGTGTCAACCCTAGTCTAAATTCAGGTATCTTTATGAACCCAAAAGATGCATCTGTGGGAACCCATACCTTTCTCAGTGTGGGCATGGTGGAGTGAATAAACCAGCCTGGAGAGTGAGAGTGAAAAATCTTGCCATACTTGTGATACAACTGGAGAACTGATTTTTAACATCTTGTCCAGTTTGAAAATATAAGGCGATCCAATTCACATAGATAAACAAATAGAAGGTTGTACTCTTTTTTACTGCCCTATGAATTGGCTATTTACTATTGGCATAATTTAGAATAATTCACAAAATTACATATCTTTTCTCATCTTTGCATGTAAATAATCATGAAGAACTGTTGCAAGAAATAAAATGAATGACAATGATATTTTAGAGCTCCTAAGAAAAAGGAATAGTGCATTTAATCTATTTACATCTTTCCCTCTCAAATCCAGCAACCCTAAAATACCCCCTCCTTAAATGAATGTAAAATGAGAAATACAGAAACAAATCATTTGAAAGATTGAATTGTTCTGGAAATAAAGATCCTTGACAGCAGACTTATGATGATAAACATTAAGTTATCTTTATAAACAGTGTGAGTAGAAAAAAGAGAGTATCATCATGTTACATTAAAAATTTATTTTTTCTCCTCTCTCTAGGAATATCCTAATCATGCTGTGCTCATCATGTGTTTCTCAGACCAATGAAAACTCAGAAAAAAATTCTTCGTGAATTAAGAGAAATATGCTCCATTACAAAAAGAAAGAGGTTTGTGTGTATGTTGCACTTGAGGAAGGCTTTCAGATTGAAATATTCATGGAGTTTCTCCTAAAAAGTGACAATCAGATCATTCATCTCATGATATCAAAGAAATAGCTGTAAAGCTATTCTATTGACTTGGAGGTCACTTAGAAATATCATTAAAACCAATGCTAATGTCACTTGAGACAAGCAACAATAAAGAATGCTTTGTACTATAAATGTTAACTCTTTTTTTCCTAAGCCATATGAGTGAGTTGCTAAGAATACACTTCTTCCAGGCCAGACAGACTCTTATCACTGTTGTTGAGGTCATAAGAGTATATTTAGATGTGGTGAAAGATTTAGTTAAGAAAATGAGGCTAATGCTTCCAGAATTAATGTAGAAAAAAAAAACTTTCCTTCAACATCTGCTTTCTCTGTGTGAACTTAGTAATATAAAACATTAAGTTAAGGTCAAAGTTTTTGCATACTTCATTGGGAATCCTGTTTTTGTACCTATCTTCTCAGGAGGATGTAACAAATTTGCATGGCAGAGGCCAATGAAACTTGTATGTTGTAACTTGTATAACTTGAATGAAATGGAAGACTGAATTCTGGGGGAAGGTAAAGAAAAGCAATATTCATGATAAAGGCTTCTTCAATATTTATGACTGACTACTGAAATAAATTACTACTTTGGGCTCAGTATGTTTGATTCTTATGGGTGGTTGATGGGAAATTCCAGCAGTTCAAGTTAAATTCAAATTCAACTGATATTTATTAGGTTCATATTATATAAAAAATCTAAAAAAAATTTAGTGCTAAAAATTGGAAGAAATGCTAAATTTCTATAGGTAGTATCGCTTCTCTTTAGGATATTTCCAGTTTAGGAGGGATGTTAATTGTGGCATATAGTGCACACATAATTTCAATAAAATAAGAAAAAATTGCGAAATGGTGGTGAAATCAAATTACCATGTAATATTAAGTTAAGGAGTTAAACTTGATTTGATTTCATTGTTCACGTAATCATTAAAATAACCAACTCCTCAAGAAGTTTAATAAGTGGTATAGGGAAAATTACTTTATGTGCTTTAAAGGATCTTTTTTCTTTTTTTAAATGCTAGATTAGTATTATTATTGTTGCTGCTGCTGCTGCTGCTGTTTCAATTACATCTCCTGGTTAACCATTATCTTTTCTATCATTGTGGCATGTATAATATTTTTCATTTCCTACTCATTTAAATTGTTAAAAAACCATTCCCTCAATCCAAAGATAGTATTTTGAGAAACATAGTGATGCATCAATAGAGATGACATTTATGGCAGGGAAAGTGCATTCCCTCTCTCAAAGTAAAACTAGAAACTTCTGACTGAGAACAAGGCTAGGGAGAAAGAAGAAACAGAAAGATGCAAAACCTGAAAATATGTTCTTATTGATTCTATTATAGTTTGATTTCAGAGAGTCTAGAGCAGGAGTCTGCTACGTATGGCTCTCGAGCCATATCTGGCTCTTTTGAGGGCCAGATATGGCTTTCTGCAGGAGCCATAAAGTCAATTTATTTTCAGGCGCTGTTACAGGAGCGCACACTGTGAGCACTGTACGGCTCTCACGAAATTACATTTAAAAAAATGTGGCGTTTATGGCTCTCATGGCCAAAAAGGTTGCCGACCCCTGGGCTAGAGTACTATTGCAAGATGTGGTAGGAACAACAACTGTTTTATGTAGGCTGTGCTATTCCTTTAAGAGTAAAGGAAAATTATTTTACTTTCTAGCAGCTTTAGATATATGTCTGATCCCAGTGATCCTTATTATTGGAAACTTCACCTTGCCCCTTATTGATATCTAGTGACTACTTTCCTATTTACCATGATTATGCCAGAGGAGCTGCATATTGTTTTAATCTTAGGTTAACTTGAAATGATTCTTTTAATTTCTTAAAGATACAGAATGTAGTAGTGGCTAGAGAGTTAGTCTCAGAGGCAAGAGTACTTTTGTTAAAGTCTCACATGTACTACAAACTGACTATGATCACTTGATATCATTAGACACTTTTATAAGATTAGAAATTGCTAAGAAGATGTTAACATGCATTGGCTAAGGAATTTTAGTTTCATTATTCTAGAATTATCTATAAAAATGTAATGAAGGTCAAATAATAAACAATTATGTATAAAATGTCTCCCATGTTCTAGGTATGGGGAATACAAATACAAATATGAAAAAGGCTCTATAATGTTTACATTCTAATGTGGGAGATAAACACATGTGAATATATGGAGAGAATAAACATATAATTTATAAATATAAATATATGCAAAACAATCAAAAGGAAATTTGTGAGGGAAGGTACAAGTTATTAAAGGGATATAATTCTTCATGCAGAATATTGTATCTGACTAACATTTTAAATGAAGAGACGGAGTAAGGGGGAAGGGAGAGAGACAGAGATAAAGATAGATACAGAAACAGAGAGAAAGACAGAAAGAGAGAAAGACTTCATGAGGTAAAAAAATAAAATTGTATCCCAAGCATGGTGGTTAGATGATATGGGAGATAGAGGATCATAAGTGGAGAATATGGGGAAAAAAACATTTTGGTTTGATTGTGGAGCACAGGAAAGAGAGAAATGTCAAGGTAGAAATAACATGTTGTGGCCAGGTTTTATAGATTTTTAAAATTTAACACTTTGTATTTTAAAACCCGACATTTTGTATTTTATCCTCAGTGGATAGTAAACCATTGAATTTTGTTCAGTAGGGAAGTGACATAGTCATACCTGTGCATAAAGGAAATGACGTTGGGAGCAGTATATAGATGGACTAGAGTGTTGAAAAACTTGAGATAAGGACTAATTAGAAATATTTCACAATAATCTAGGCAAGAAGTGATGAGATGCTAAAGAGGTACCTGTTATTGGAGGGAAAATGTTGGATTTGAAAGACATGAAGACAGAAACAGATAGATGTCACTTGATTGGATATGTGAGGTGAAGGAAAGTGAGAGGCACAAGATTATAGACCTGAGAGATTTTAAGTTAGTCAGTCCTCTGCTTATTATAAGTCAGGCACTGTACTAAGTGTTATAAATACAAAGAAAGGGAAAAAAACACTTCCTGTTGTCAAGAAGCTCACAATCTAATGGAGATAGCATACAAACAGTTAAAAAAGAAACAAACTACACATAAAAGATAAATTGGAGATCATAAATAGAAGGAAGGCACTAGCAATAAGGGGAAATATATAAAGGCTTCTTATTGGTGGTGAAATTTTACTTGGGACTTGACTCAAGTCAGGGAATTCAGGAGACAGAACTGAGGGTAAGTGAGAGCATTCCTGACATAGGGGGCAAAAATGCCCAGAGTTGGGGCATTGGAAGAAAATTCTCATATATACCAAAATATTTACAGCAGGATTTTTTGTTGTAACAAAGAACTTGAAACAAAGTAGATGACCAAAACTGTGCTGAATGAATTAATGTGATGAATGCAAAGATGAATGATAAGGTCTACAGGGACTGATGAAGGGTAAATTAGTCAAGAAAGAGTTTTCACTCTGACTAAAACAATATAAGTGAATAGAACAATCACAATAAAATCAGCCATTCAGCAGAGATGAGAAGGTCTAGTATGTTGCACATATTTTCAATAATTTTAAATGTATTTAGTCCTGGTGAGTTTTAGTCTTTAAATTTTTTTTGTTATATGGAATGACTCTTGGGGAAATGGAGAGGGAAAATATAGGCAGAAATCATTGGATAGGAGATATATCATATATATGTATGTGAATAAAATTATTTTAAAGACATATTTCTAATTTTGTAGAGAATAGTGACATCTAAGTGATTGCTTTGGAAACTTGACTGCAAATGCATAAGGAGGGAAAAAGTAGGAAAAGCAATGAGTATAGGCACCTTTTTCTAGCATTTGACTAAAAAAATTAAAAGTAGGAGGAGAAATATAAGATGATAGCTTAAGGAGATAAAAAGCCTAGGAAATGAAAGCATATATATGCATGTATATATGAATTTGTTGATTTATTCATCTACTTATCTATTTATTTAATCTCTTCACATATTTATCTATCTATATTTATCCAGTCTATATTTGTAATCTATACATCTTAGGACAATGAGATGCAATATTGAAAGAATCATTTATTAGGGAATGGTTGAAGATTATGAGGAAAGAGTAATTTGAGATTAGCATCTCTCTTAGAAAGGATGGAAGGGCACAATATCAATTGCATATATTGAAAGGTTGTTAGGAGATGATGTCAAAGAAATTTGACATGAAAAGAATGGGGGAAGAGATTAGACATGTTGACTGACCTCATCTCTTTTCCTTCAGTTGGGAGAGAAAGAGGGAAGAATAGTTTTGGGATGCTAGAATAGGGAATAGAAAGTTTGGAATAACTTCCATGGGCTGTAATACAAAGAATAAATTAGGGAGTGAGTAATAAAAGGACTACCTTGCCACAGTGAGGGCCTAATTGATATTGGATCACACGAATTTATACTGTGCTCAGTAAGTACAGTTGGGGGATTTCTCTCAGATTTTATCAGTGCCTGTTAAATTAGGGAGAAGGCAGATGGTAAGAAGAATCCTTATCCCTAATCTCAGATTTTGTAAAGTGCTTTTTAATTGCAATTTTTATATTTTTGAGTGATAATTACATTTTAAACCTTCAACTTTTATGAACCTTATCCAACAATATGAGATACACAATTTATAATATGCATAAACCATAATGTTTCATCATTTTATGAAATCATAGAATTTGAACTTTTAAAGGAACATTAATGAACCTATAGTTCAACTCATATTTGGCCAAGAACCCTGTATATGATATCCATAATAGGTGGTCAATCATTCTTTGACTCAAGATCATCAATGATGAAGAATGCATTACTTTCCATTCTTCTTCTGGGTATGGGCTAATTATTGGAAAGGTGTTTATCCTCTTGCAAAGCCTAAAACACCTATTTCTAACATCCCCTCATTTTTTTTTTATTCTGTAACTGGTGTAACCAAACCAAACTATCCCATTTCCCATGGCCCTATGTCATTTTGCTTTTTATTCATGTCTGGTAAATAATTCACTGTCTCAGAATGAGTAAGCAAATATAACTACAGTAGAATCTATAAAAGACTCAAATATTTAAGTACTATATTTTTTTCAAGTGAATATAAATGATATTATGACTAAAAAGACAAAAAAGGAGAGGTAGTGCTTATGAAGAGCTGGCTTCAGAAACACTTGACTTCAATCCAGCCTTTGATATACACTGGCTATCTGACCCTGGGTAAGTTGCTGAACCTCTCTCCATGCATCAGGAAACTCTTAGAATCCATAATTGCAAGTGCTGATTTACATTGGTAGAAGAATTATTCACTTGAAACTCCCTAAAATAAAAGGTCTAGGGCTCCTCCACCTCTCCCTTTTCCAAAAGAAAACAAAATATCAATTTATTTAAAAGCAGTGTTGATTTAACAATAACATTTTTGAAATTTTGTATATTCTATATCAATGCAAACCAACAGTAAGTCTTCTGTCTTGTAGAAGACCAATGCCTTTTTTTGAAACTTTAAAAAGGTGTCCATATATTTACCTGAAAAGTTTGAGAGCCACTGTTACAAGGTGAACCCAGTTCTACACTTTCTTTAATTGTGTCATAGTAGTTGATATCTTATAGATATGTTCTACAATGTTTGTTAATGTGGGTATGAGAATAGATAAAATCAACCCACTGAGGATGTTTGGTCCACTAGCCTTTCAAATGTCTTAACTAACAACTGATACCTTCTAGCTCTTTGGATGATTTTGAGGTCACTGCCCTGCGTGCTACACTGGAATACAAAATTTTATTGGCTTCACATGAGTTCTGTGATGAAATTTTAATTCTTAATTGCTACTTAAGGCCTGTTCTACTCTGGCCACACCCTCCTTCTCTTCCAAGTATAAATAGATAGATAGATAAATAGATAGATAGATAGATAGATAGATAGATAGATAGATAGATAGATAGATAGATAGATAGATAGATAGATCAATCTCCTCTCACTATGGTCATCGTATTTCTCCTTTTTTCCATTCCTCATACTGACTAACCTATCATCTCTCTCCAAGTGCTGGTCTTGCCTATTGCCCAGATCTGAAACATTATCTGCCCCATTTCTGTCTCTTAGAATTCAAAGTTCAACTATTATTTCTTCTTCCTCCATCTGATGAATGGTGCCCAAATTATCTTATCTATGTCTATTTTAAAACTATGGCATAGAAACATAGTAATTTCTTGAAAGCAGAGTGGAAATTTTTGTCCTTTTTTCCCCAGGACCTATTCCTATGATTGGTGCACAGTAAGAGTTTAATAAAAGTGAGTGTTCCCCAATGTCAGAGGAAGGTTGCCTATCATACCTTTTTGGTATCAATACTGTGGACACTCATTAGGGAAAGGTATATAAAGGTTATCAGACTTCCAAAATGACTTCGCACTATAAGAACACTTAAAAGCGGAATGACACTGACTCATCTCCAAATTTCTTTTTTTTTAATAACGCACTTTTATATTCCATATTGTCAATACAATTTTCAATATTCATTTGCAATCCATGTTCTCTTTTTCCCTCCTACTCCTCACCTCTTCCCTAAGAAAGTAGATAATATGATATTGTTGCATATTTATTATTATATAACATATATTTCCACATTGTCATGTTATAAAAGAAGATACATATTTTTTCACTTGAGAAAATTTATTGAGGAAATAAAGTTAAAGATGGTATGTTTCAATTTATATTGAGACTCAATCTGTTCCTTCTACGGTGGTAGATCGATTCTTTTTTATCATGAGTCTCTTGGAGTTGTCCTGGATATTCATCTTGTTGATAATATTTGTCATTCCCAGTTGATCATCATCATACATTATTATTACTCTGTACAATGTTCTCCTCATGCTGCTCACTTCACTTTGCATCACTTAGTATATGTCTTTTCATGTTTATTTGTGTGTTTAGGTTTTTTTTGTGATCATCTTGCTTGTCATTGATTCTGATACAATATTATTGCATTATAAGCACAGACACAATTTGTTTAGTCATTCCTCAATTGATGGACATATCTTCAGATCTAGTTCTTTGCCACCACAAAGTATTGCTGTAAATATTTTTTGTACAAATAGACTCTTTTCGCCTATCTTTAATCTCTTTGGGATGCAGATTTGGTAGTGATATTGCTGTGTTAAAAGCTATGCCCAGCTTGATAGTCCTTTGGGCTTGATTCCAAAATATTCTCCAGGATGGGAGTTTTAATTTGGAACTCCATCAGCAGTGTATTGGTGTGTCAATTTTTACACAATTTCCAAAGTCTCTAATATGGATATATGAGAAATGGCAAATCTCTTATGTGTCCTGGTTTTCTTAGGGAAAAAAATGTAGTTGGAGTTCTGGATTCTTGTTCGTTGGACATTCCCCTTGTTGTTGTCTCTTTCCAGAAAACAAAGTAGCTCATATTGATGGTATTGCTCCTGATTTTCCTCACTTGATTTTAGGCTATTCTCTGCTCCTGCTCAGAAACCACTTATCTTTCCCTTCCCACTCCTTTTCCTCTTCCTTCTTTCTCTGGTTGTAAAAAAAAAAACAATTCTGAATCTCTTTTCTGGCCTTGATTATTCACTAGAATCTTTAAACCAAACTGATCTAAGCAAAAACAACAATTATAACAATGACAACAATAATAATTTTTTTTCTATTTTAAGGTTAGCAAAACTCTTTAAAAATGATACCTTCATTATAGTTCTGGAAGAAAAAAGCTATTTGTTTCCATTTTACAGATTAAAACATTGAAAGAGATAGGGGTTAAATGATTTGTTCAGTGTCACACAGCTAATGAGAGAACAAATTTGAACTTTGGTCTTCCCAACTTCATGTCTATCAACTCACTGTTCAAACTAATTTTCTCTCTGTTTCTAATAAAAGAAGTATAAGTTTTTACATATTCTCAATTTTTGAACCCTCTTCTTTCTTCTCTTTTCTCCTTTCCCCCTTTCTGTCTCTGTCTCCTCATTCTTCCCTTCTCCTTCTCACTAAACTATGTTGCAAGAAGCCTCTATCCAGTTCATAAAGTTGAACTGGTTTTAGGAAAAGTACTGATGATACTTAGCAAATAAATAATATAATGGCTAAAATATAGAATTTGGAATCAGGAAGGCCTAAAGCATTTAATCCCTTAACCTCAGTTGTCCAATATGTAAAACAAAGATAATAAAAAGTACCTAGCTCACAATGGCTGTGAGAATCAAGAGATTAAATAAAATGTTTTCTAGATAACACACACATACATACACACACATGCGCTCTCACACACACACACATGCACAGGTCCACTGGCCTCTTGGAATTCATCTTATAATAGACCTTGAACTTCACAAAACCATGGAGAAACATGAAGCCTGCAGAAATTCTAGAGTAATAGCATTAGAAAAACTTCATATAACTGCCCCTGCTCCAATACAAACTACCAATTTTTACCAGGTAGTGAGTATTCTGTATTTCTCTATCTATCAGAATATTCAGAATTCTTCTGGAACCTTTTGGCTTTAAGTTTCATTTACTCAGAAAATTTCTATACAGTTATGTGCTATTAAAAAGTACATTGGATGAGAATCATAAGAACAAAGAACAAAGGCCATTTTTGTTTCAATAGTGAACATGTTTATCTGGAATAAGTTGAAGTATCAAGCCCATCAAATATCAAAGGAGCCAATATAAAGCTTATCAGTAGTGAATTATTTGTAATAATAATAATATTATATATGTGCATTTGACTATATATACATATTTGCATTTATGTATTTATTATATATAAATAAAACACACATATACACACCATGCACATACTTATATGTATTTATGTGCAGACATGCATAGAGGTATATATAGTTTTATATAACAGTTTATTTTGTATATTGTATTTCAAAAGTATTATACATATATTCTAAGTAAAGCCATTTCTAAACATACATGAAATCAATAGAAAACTTCCCAGATGAATTTAAACAGTAATGACAAATATAAATGTAGGATGCATTATCTAAAATTTTCTCCATTAGTCATTCCTTTGGGTCAAAGTAAACAACAACCCAACCACTGAAAATACTAATATATCTCCTAGAAAAATGTCATTCATTCCTTATTTCATAAATCAGATTTTAGCAAATTAGAAAGCTTTGGTCATGCAAAGCCTTAAAGATTGAACACATGAGCATTTGTATATATACACACATGGGAAAATGAATGCATATATATGGAGTATATGACAGGTAAAATTAGCAAGGAAATCACTAACATCTGGCAGAGAGAAAAACCTCATGTTTAAAATAGCATTTGAGTTGAGTCTTACAGGCAGCCAGAGATTATTAGAGGAAGAGGTGGTAAGGGAAATTATTTTTGTCATGGGGACAGATAGTGCAAAGTAACAAAGATGAGGGATGTATTTTTTATGTCAAGAATTGCAAATAGGCCAGTATACCTAGAAAGCAGAGGGTTATAGAGGTGAAAAATGTTTAATAAAACAGTAAAGATAGGAAAAGAGTGTATTATAAAATACTTATATGCCAAACAGAGAAATTTGATGTAAGGAAATATAGGGGATCCCTGAAGGTTGGGTATTGGGTAATGTGTCAGACTCATGATTTAGGACAATCAGTCTAACAGTCATATAGGATATGGAATAGAGTAGACATAGAGCTGGAGCAGAGATATCAGTTTAGAGACTATTATGGTAGTCCATAAAAGAAGTGATAGAAGTCTGAGTAAGAGTAGCAGCTGTTTGAGTAGAGAGAAGATGCATTGTAAAGAAGAACAGAGAGAAATGAGTTTTGGCAACTTATTACATATACACACAGAAGACATACATATAAAGATAATATGTGACACGGTTATAAATGTATATATATATGCATATATATAAATATATTATGCATACACACATATATATGTTAATACATAATAAGTTGCCAAAGAATGTTGATGATTAAGAAAGTGTAATTACTTTTCGAAATTAAGAGATGGCTGGTGATTTTGGAGACAATATGTTTATTTGATTTATGAGGTTCAAAGCCATGTGGGAGAAGATTTAGAAGAAAGTGAGAGTAGAAAAAGAAATGGTGTCTAAAGCTGAACTGGGGCATAGGGATATAAATGTAGAGCTAGAAGTGGGCTTACAGTTTATCTAATCTAACACTCACTTTAAAGATGAAGAAAATGAGTTCCAGAGAGGGTAAGCATGTTATTCCAAAGTTATAAAATAAAGATAAAGACTGAGACAGAGCTCTGACTATTTCATTTTAAAATATATATTTTTTGAGAAAATATAGGTTGTTGAGGCAAAAGCTTTTTAACTTGATTTTAAAGAGAAGATTAATTATTTGAATCAAAGAAAAAATATTGACCATGAAAATTAGAGAAAACTCTCTCCTTTCATATGAACTCTTCTTGTTGAATATTTTAGGCCTGATTCATATTCTATCAAGCAAAGAATAGATAGAGGAGCAGGAATATCCAGTAATAACTTTGCACTTTGAAAAAAATCCTAAGCCTGTAATAGCCCCTAAATACAAAACAATATATATGGAAATAGCATAAATCATTCATTGAGGTTTTTGTGAATAAGTTTCTTCAGATACTTTTTAAAGAAGGTGAGAAATAAATGCATCTGATTATTATCATGGGACTTAAGGTTACCAGAGGAAATTGAATACGTTAGAAAGATTTAGGAAAAATGGAAGAATAGATATAATCAATGAAATTTACATCAATAATGGGTTTTTGTTTGTGTGTTTGTGCCTACACAGTGCTGTCACAGTGCAGACAATATAATCAGTGGAAATTTACCTGTGCAAAATCAGTAAATTGCACCATTATGAAAGGCTTAAAAATCAGTGATAATTCAAATTCAAGATCCGAGTTCAAATTTGGCTTCAGATATTTACAAACTGTGTGACCCTGGGCACGCAGTTTAATTCTATTTGCCTTAGTTTCTCATCTATATGATGAAGTGGAGAAAGAGATGGCAAACTTCACCAGTATCTTTGCAAATAAGAACCCAATGCGGACACAAAGAGTCAGATATGACTGAAATGACTGAATAACTACATTTCTTTTTCAGTTATCATGAGAGATATAGGGTGGGCTGGAAGAAATTTTTTAAAAATCATTAATAAAATAAATTTTAAGTACTTATATTTTTTACAAATGTACAAAAGTACCTTTCTTTCTAATTATAGATTTGTAAAGTTTGATTTAATGATATTTTTCTTCTGTGGACTCTATTTGTTATGATTTAATAAGGATTAGGAGAAAAGAAGGAAATAAACATTTATATTGGGATTAATAGAAGCTTCTAGGGATTGCAATAGAGAGAATAGATTCTGCTAAATTATTTACAAACATTCTGTCATTTGAGGGCAAGGAGTTGCTTGTCTATGGTTCCTCTTACTCAATGCCTTTGTGACTTTAGTCAAGTCACTTCACTTTTCTGTTTCTGTTTTCTCATTTATAAAATGAAATTAGACCAGATGGTTTCTTAGATTTCTTCCAGCTTGGCATCTGTAATAGCATATAGAGCAAGTATGTATCACATGTGAAATAAAGGATGAAGTGGAGAGGACTGTACTTTCTCTGTGACACTGGATAGAGGCTTAGGCAAGAAATACTGCCAAAGGCATCCACAATATGAATCTGAACACTGTGGTCATCTGTTTCATGTCAGCATGGAAGAAAGGAATTTCCAGTCTGGTTGTGCCGTGCCTCCCTGTTCCCTATAGACAAGGTGTTCTTGAATTAATTTTCTCCTAAGTAAGGATATAGATAGGGACCTGGGATTCTAATCTCCTCTTTTTATCATGTGGCTTCCTGTTCTAGAGGACATACCCTCCAAGGCAGAACAACTTTGTTTTATGTGCGGGAAGGGATGTTTTTTTTTCTTTTTCTTCCTTGAATGCATATTTTCCCCATCTGAGTAAAGAAGGTTAATCTCTCCATTCCCCAAATTGCTATCATGTCAGCATTTGAAACATCTGGGATATTCATTTGAAGACAAAAAAGCATAGCTCTGATACTGGTTTCACAAATAAATAAGATAGGCTATGGAATATAAAAATCAAAGGAAAATTTGAGCAGGAGATGATGTTCTATGTAATAAGAAGGGTAACAAACTGGACTGGTAGCATGGGTGGGAGGATATTACCTAACTATTAACTATATATATTAACACATATATATAAATATTTATATATATAAACATTTTCTGTATTTCATAATATTTGCTTCTGTGAAATGTTTTTTTTGTTTATTTTAAAGAAAGCAATTATATGTAAGAAATTTATATTTTCTAGCATTTTAAAGAATGTCATATTTAGCAAGAGTAAAATATTCCATATCTTGTTAATTAACTTTCTGTAGACCCTTTCTTCTCCTCACTGAATTGTTCTTTATGGGTATATTTCCTTTTCTCCCCTCTCTTGATTTCTAGTCTATATTTGTATTGTATTCTTTTATTTGTATTGTGTTCTGTCATTAAAATGTAAGCTTCTTGAAACCAAGGTTTGCCTTGTTTGCTCTTATTTGTATCCCTAGCATTTAGCACAGTATCTGTCACACAGTACTTAAATATATTATCTAAACATCTATCCATTTATCCATTTGCCTGTCATATAAATACACACACACACACACACACACACACACACACAAATATATATATATATCCATACTTCTGAAGAGGCTGGCACCTAGATTTGAAATGTACTTCTTCAAAGTCTCTACTTCTTAGAAATTGTCAAAACATGGCTCAAACATTACTCCTTGTGTGAGGCTTTTACCTTAAGCTAGTTCCTTTGCTCCTATTCACAGCTCCACTTCCTGCTCCCCCTAAAAATAATGTATTCATTCTGTAGATTTTGAATGAATTGTAGTTGTTCATGCTGTCCCCATCAACTGAACTTAAGTTCCTTGAGTACAAAGTCTAATTCATTTTTAAAAATCTTTAGGCTCCAAACATAATGCCTAGCACTTACTCTTGTGTTAATTAATGATTCTTTTTTGAGATATTGACTAAGCCATTGAAGCATGCAAATTTCATACATATTTCAGCCATGCCTTCAGCCAAATGATTTAAATGTATATTAATGAAATCATTTTTTTAATATTTTAGTTTTGAAAAAAATTAAGAAAAAATTTGTTTTTCTGGATGAGATCAGATTAAGGTACATCCTAACATATTGTTGGAATATGCAATTGATTTTTAAGACATTAGTTATATGAGAACCTTGTAAGATACCAGTCACTAAATATTTTAAAATAATTTTCTATATCTTCAATGTGTCGGAATGTATTTGAGTATGACCAAAAATTTTTATTTTTTTTTAGATTTACATGAGGCCTCTATTGCCATGATATCTGGACATCTTTTCAGAATTTTTTTCAGAAAGCTTTATAATTCTGTCTTTAATTTATACCATAAGCTATATTTGTTTGGAGGTGGGGGGACTTTTGAACAGAGTATTTGAAATAATGTGTCTTGATTGATGTGAAGGAGAAATTCCTGAAATAAAAACCTACTCTAAATTAAACTTTCTAAACCAAAAGCTTTCTGGTTATAAGCAAGCATGCTTATGTGGGGAAAATTGTATTTGAACTGCAACTAGATTTATGTTCCAGTGTTAGACGTCCTAAGTGACTCATTCACACATGAAAGACTATTGTCTCAAAGCAGAAAGAGTTATCTTCTGATTTTCATTGTTTTTTTATTTATGATTAAGTGTTCATATTCCATCTTCATTTCCCAGTTTTCATACCTGCTTCTCTGCCTGGTGATCAATCATATTTTGTACTTTTTAATAAACATTTATAGAGGATTTTTAAATATGTGAATTTTCTTTTAGTGATGGTAATAAAAAAATGGCCATAGACTCTACTGAAATATACATTCGTTTCATGCACAGCTGAGGGTTTGACATATTTTTGTAAAAGGAAAGGTTAAAGGTTACAGATTTCTAATGTCAAATGTCTGATCAATATAACAAGGAACTGCTTTGCTACATCTCCTTTTTTTCCTGCTTTACTAAAACGGAAAAGGGAAATGCAATCTCACTGGATGAAAATCACTTTTGTGAATTGCTGCCATACAGATCAGTTTGAAGTCCAAAAGGTTCATTCATCTTCACCTACACTCCAGTACAGTCCAGTGAGCTGACATGTTGGAAATCAAGTGCGGAAGTCCAGAAGTAATGCATCCCATTTGCATACAGGATCTGTCTAAAAGATTCTGTTTAGCATTTTTCCCCCTGAGGAAACCAATTCAGTGGTACTTGATTATTGAATAGAAAACTCATTTGACCCTTCCTGGATGCAAATTCAGGGTAGATTTACATTATGAATATGAAGACCTTGAAATGTATTAGATGGGATATGTGTTCATTTAGATTTCTTCCAGTTCTCAAGTTAATAATAAAATTAAAATGAAGCTCATATTAGATGTAGTTTATTATGCCTATATTTTGATCCAAAGCTGAAACTAGTACTATCTAGAATGGTTAAATTAATGCAACTTATTTTTCATGGCTAATTTCATGTTACTCCTTGTGTATTCTTTGTCCTCACAAAATAAAGCTATTAACATTTCCCTATAAGTGATATGCCATTTCTTACTAAAAGTTGTTGGACGTCCTACATGTCTGGAATACTTTCCTTTCTCATTTTTTCTTCTTGGAATGACTTCTTTTTTGGAATGGACTCACTTCAAATATGATCTTCAATAAGAGATCTTTGCTGATTCTCCTTACATATTATTGGTCAAATTCCCATGTTGGTTTGATATTTTCCTGGGATTGAAAAACAACAAAAACAACAACAACCTGTTTGTTGGTCTGTCTTTCAGAGACAGGATACATTGATATATGAAACAACTAAAATAACATTTGTATAACTTGTTAAAATGAATCCCTAGTTCCTCATTTCTTTCTCCCCCCTAAGACTAGTTATCATCTCTGTTTTCAAAATAGCCTCTTTTCCTCCCATTTCACATTTTCTAGACCTCTAAAAAATGAACCTGAAATTTTAATTTTTCTACTATTTCATATTATATTGTAATTTCTTTAAGATAATCATTTGAAGGAATACTTGACAGTATCTCTTCTCAAAAACAATCAGCTAAAGGTATAATTATCAGTGGCCATTTACCCTTTCTAAAACATTTCCTAAGATGGAACATTTGATAAGATAACTCTCATCAGTAAGAAGTGGGCAGAGACCTTTGTTAAAAATATATACTGAAGAAGGTTCCGGGTTAAGATGGTGGCAGAGTAAGAAGCAGCTCTTAACCTCTCCTGACCGAAAAACATAAAACTCCTCAAGGGGACATAAAAACAAGTCCAGATGAACGGAGGAACCCCACAACAGGGCACAGTGTGGAAG
>NC_058130.1:533404679-533429321 GCF_016433145.1 Gracilinanus agilis | reverse complement strand
TGATCCAACCATTCTGGATGGCAATTTGGAACTATGTCCAAAGGGCTTTAAAAGACTATCTGCCTTTTGATCCAGTCATAGCACTGCTGGGTTTATACCCCAAAGTGATCATAGGGAAAAAGACTTGTACAAAAATATTTATAGCTGCACTCTTTCTGGTGGCAAAAAAACCTGGAAAACGAGCGTATGCCCTTCAATTGGGGAATGGCTGAACAAATTGTGGTATATGCTGGTGATGGAATGCTATTGTGCTCAAAGGAATAACAAACTAGAGGAATTCCATGTGAACTGGAAAGACCTCCAGGAATTGATGCAGAGTGAAAGGAACAGAGCCAGAAGAACATTGTACACAGAGATTGATACACTGTGGTAAAATCGGATGTAATGGACTTCTGTACTAGCAGTAATGCAATGACCTAGGACAATCTGGAGGGACTTTTGAAAAAGAACACCACCCACTTTCAGAGGAAGAACTACAGAAATCGAAACACAGAAGAAAAACAACTGCTTGAACACATGGGTTGATGCAGGCATAAGGGGATGTAGACTCAAAACAACCACACCAATGTAACTATCAAAAATATGGAAATAAGTCTTGATTGGTGACACATGTTAAAATCAGTGGAAATATGCATTGGATATGGGGGTGGTGGTGAAGGGGGAAAGTAAAAACATGAATCATGTAACCATGGAAAATTTTTCTTAAAAGAATAAAGTATTTAAATAAAAAAAGAATAGACATAAAATTAAAGAAAATGTAGGAAAATGTTAATATCCTTGTTAAAATGGTAATGGTAGAAAACTTGTAGTTGCCTCGAGCTGTACTTCTTTATTTAGGAAAGAGTAGCCTTCTGAAGACATGCCTTTGTCAATAAGGCCAATCCAAATGGATTCAAAGGGCGGTACCAAAGAGTGTTCATGAGAAATAGATCTCAGAACTAGGTACACCTTCTGGACTCTCCATTTAAATCTCATAAATGACTGCTTTTGTACAAAGCTCTCCTTGGCACTCTCCTGGGCACTTGTATAAAATATATCTTTATACCATTTTTTTTCATTTTTTTATCAGTGGAACTATTAATGTTAATCCATATTTTTTTTTACTAATAAGTTGTTTTCTGATGAAATTCCAGGATATCACTGATGGAAAACAATTTAAGAATTTGCATTCAGATAAAGGAAGTGCGCTTTAATGATCAGTGACCAGTTTAAAATATTTGCTCTGAAAAATACTGATGACCTACATACCAGCTGTTATGACTTTGCCTTTAGGAAATAAAAACACTTTGAATCTATTTATTTCTCCAGCTACACCTAAGCAATCCAAATTTTAACTTATAAAAAAGGGGGTAAAGGTTTCTCAAGAGCTAATTTTCATAGCACGTTGGAACCTTAAATATTGTTATAGCTCTGAACTTCCTTTATATTTTTTTAATATTATAACCTATTCCTAATAAAAGTGCCAAAGCTAGAGGCTTAGTTTTACCTTAGATATGCATTTTAAATCAGTTTTCATGCTCAATTTCACACAATTAAAAATGAACCTAATTGGATTTTCATGAATAGGAAGATGGAATTAGCTGTATAAGTGAAACAATTAATCTGCAAAAAACTATTCTAAGCCATGACAGATGATTGTCACTAGGCAGAGCTCATCAGAGAGTTCACAATTTCAATTCTCATTCACTGTTTCAATAAGCCTCTCTCCCTCATATTTTTTCAGTATTAACAGAAGGTAAATAACTATATTATTTTTAATTAGGGGTGTAAGGAATGAGAAAACCCATTAGAAGGACTGCTATTGCAAAATGTCCCCTATGCTATGAGATTCTGAAAAAAATACTCTGTGATAGATCTTAGTGTAAAATTATGATATTCAAAGAAAGTCTATAAATCACATTATCTACTCTAGTTATAATTATAGGATATCTACTCTTTTGGGACATCCTGAAGCTTGAAGATGCCTCTTAACATTTTCATTTCTGGAGTAGAATATTGTCATTAAGCTGTGAGATTTTGAATGAGTCATTCAAACATGATGGCCTCTGTTACCTCATCAGCAAAATGAAACCATTGAATAGGATATTTCTTCCAATTCTAAATGTATTTGCTTCTAATCCCCTCTATCATGCAGTAATCAAATTGGTATCCAGTCTCTTCTCAAAGACCTTGAAGGAGATAGAACCTACCTCTTCATGAAGGCTCTTATTCCATATTTGGCTATCTCTAATTGTTAGGAAATTTAAAATGTTGTATCTTTCTTAAATTTACAGTTTGCCTCTATGTAAATTATACCCATTTCTCCTAGTTGTGGAACTCAGGGACAATCAGAATAAGCCTCTTAAAGATGAGAAACACTTTTTGAAGTATTTTCTCTGTTTTCTTAGGGTATTGATAAATAAATAAGAGTATGAATATATAAAATGTATGGAAACATAGATAGGTGTCTATATGTCGTTGTCTCTCTCTCTATATATATATATATGTGTATATATATATATATGTATGTATGTATATATATATATATATATGTCTGTTGAGACAGCTATAGAGATAGATGTATAATCCTATGGTATGAGACTTTCTTCTAATTGGAGGAGATGAATGTTATGTCCTGTATAAGGGGTGGGGCAGAATTGGAGACAATAAGAGAGTTTCAGTTTTTGTTATTTTTCTTCAAGTTTCAGGTTGTTTCAGGTGCTTCTTTCTTCCAGATTCAAGAGGGATGATCAAGGAGGCCAACCACATTTCAAATTGCTGAACAAAATTAGCCTGGTAAAAGTAGCTTATGATCTCCATCATGTTCCTATTCCTAACTTGCTACAATAAAGACGTCAGGAAACTTCCATTTTGGTGATATCCGAGATTCTTTCTCCTAGCTGCACTTAGTTACTTCACTCTCAACAGGAAAGTTCCTTCACCCTTTATTATTGGGTGTACATTCATATATATATATATATATATGTATATATATATATATTGATTTCTGTTTTGCTATGATTAGGATAAAAATGTTTCTTTGCTATTTGTGTGTAAATGGAATTAGCTCATCCTCATTCATCGTTTAGACTCTAGCCATCAGAAATAATGTCACCCCACCCAACTTAGAACTAAGTGGGGAGGGGAAGGTCTGTTACACACATGTGACAATAAATAACAAATCAAAAACAAGGGACTGCCCTTTGGGCAGTCCAAAACAGTGTTGAGGCTGCCATTTGTCCACTTGAAATTGAAGGTGGATGCAGGAAGTGACGAAAGATGCTATCTTTTAAATATGATGGTAACTTCCTGTGGAGAGTGGTTGGGACTTTGAAGTTGGTGTTGAAGGATCTCTGGTGAGACCTCAGATGGCTTCCCTCTGAATTGTCACATGGGTAAGTTAGACTGACTTCCTTTGTCCTCCCTTGGAGATTCTGGAGGCTCTACCCTCAAGGAGGCCTCTCTTGCCTCTCTTATTGGAGGAGGCCTTGTGGCTAGAAGCCTTGTTTAATTAACCTCTGTACCCCTCTGCTGGGACCTCTAAGTTCTTACCTGGTCCAGACCTCTAGTCTGGGACAGAGTTTCTCTCTCTCAATTTCCCTACCTTCAACCTTCCTAATTGTAATAAAGTTCCATAAATGTCATCCTGACTTGGGTCTATTTTAATTTGAAATCGCATATATCCAATTTCTGGCAATGATACCTTAAATATCTAGTTTCCCCTCCTACATTTGCTAAGTGTGTTTATTATGGAATAGGTATTTAGTAGGAAAGGAGTCAAGTCTAAGATATAGAACATCGTTTTCTGCCCCCTAGGCCCCATAAATACACAGTTCTCAGAAGTAAAAGTGAACTGAATAATAACCCCTTGGAACCGTGATGGCGAACCAATGACTTGAGTGCCAGAAGCAGAAATCAGAAACTTCTCTGTGGTCAAGCACAGGCCATTGGCTTGGCTGGTTGGGAGCCTGGCCACACTCCTAAATTCAGGGGGTGGAGTACTCAAGCATTCCTCTACCTTCTAGGAAGAACTTGACCCTGACTTGGCTGTCTGGAACCCTGGCCCATGGACCCCCAAACCCCAAACACATTGGCAGGGCACTCAGTTTGGGGGACGGGGCACTGCACACAGTGAGAGGGTGGGGCACAGCATGTAGTCTGAGCAGAGTCAGGGGCACAGCACAAGATCCCTAAAAAGTTCTAAAAGGTTTACCATCACTGCCCTAGAATAATCATATTTAAAGGAGTAGAGAAATATAATTAAAGCCTTGTCCTCCATCTCTCTGAGGTAAGCAGAATAGTGTCTGGCCTAATGTTCTTGCTTCTCTTTCTAGCAGAAATTAAAGCTTCCTTTGAAGAATGGTGGGAGAAAAGGGGAAGATAGCTATTCTTCCTTCTTTTGAGTCACACATTCCCACATCTATGAAACATGTGAAGGGATAACCCTCAGAGCATGTAAGACCTCTTATGTAGAGAGTCATTCTTTAGGATTTGCCCTATTTTTTATTCCTCCTACTTATATAAATGATCCTTCTCAGTCTTGTCATGTGCATTAAGTTTTAGCATTTCCTTAGATTTTGTCTTAAGCTCCCTTCACTTTTTATAATTTACTCTATCACTTAATTCTCATGGGTTTAATTATCATCTCTCTATGGATGAATCCCAGATCTACATATTCATCCCTCAACTTTCACCTAAACTATAGTCATGAATTATCAGCTGCCTCTTGGGCATTTTGAACTGGATGTTATTTCTAACTTCACAACATCTTTCATGACTATCTTCCTTTTCTCCACTTATTTAGCTGCAGCACTAGTTCAGACAACCATCATCTCTAGCTTAGACTAAAACTGACTAATTTTGCAAATGCAGTCTAACCTTCACTATGCTGCCAAAGTAATTGTTTTCTTTAAAAAATCACTTCTTTTATTCAATGACTTCTTGTAGCTACTTCATCCTTCCAGGATCATATAAGAACTCTTCTGTTTGGCATTTGAAGTTTTTCATAACCTGTCTCCTTCCTATTGTTCTTATCTTCTTACACTAAATTGCTTTCAAGAACTGCACCAGTCCAACACACAGATCTACTGGCTGTTTGTGAAACAGAACATTTCATCTCTTTTTTCAATACTTTTACAATGACTATTCCTTATGTCTGAATTCCTTGCACCCTCCTGATTATTTCTTACCAGAAGAATTTTTGGATTCTTCCAAGATCAAAAAACAAACACGAAGGGCAGCTAGGTAGCTCAGTGCATTGAGAGCCAGGCCTAGAGACAGGAGGTCCTAGGTTCAAGTCCGGCCTCAGACACTTCTCAGCTGTGTGACCCTGGGCAAGTCACTTGACCCCCATTGCCTACCCTTACCACTCGTCCACCTATAAGTCAATACACAGAAGTTAAAGGGTTTAAAATTTAAAAAACAAACAAACAAACAAACAAAAACAAACAAAAAAAAACAAACACAAAACAAAGA
This sequence comes from Gracilinanus agilis, assembly GCF_016433145.1. NCBI lineage: Eukaryota > Metazoa > Chordata > Mammalia > Didelphimorphia > Didelphidae > Gracilinanus > Gracilinanus agilis. The sequence continues at coordinate 533,423,867 of NC_058130.1, read as the reverse complement.
AGCAAACAAATAAGCAAACAAACAAACAAAACAACAGTAAAATATTATTCTGATAGAAAGTCCATCTGTGTCCCCATATTGTTAAATTAAATTACAACAAAGAATATTATGAACTCTGATCCAACTGAAACAATAATCCTTTACTTCCTTTGCTTCAAAATGACTAATTTTTGGAAATATATATGTATGGATATGAGGAGGGCTAAGGGGCTAAGGATGCTTTATTTCTAAGTAAGCCTTCAAAGGATCACATCTCACTCCACAAAACATGGTGTTACCCTATAAACAACTTCCAACAGAATCATTTCTTTTGTTACTAGATAGTTGAAAACCAGTCTTTTTTCTGTCACTTTATAGAGTGAACCTAGTGGGTTTTGTGGAAAATAGGTAATGGAGGGCACCAGGGATGTTACAATAAATCTAAATAGTTGTGGGTACACACACTGGGTTGTAGAAGAGACTGGACCAGGATGGGAAGAGCAGAGTTCACTGGATCAATACAGGAATGGCAGATGGTTTTAACTGTCACCCAGCTTTCCTTAGGCCAGAGTCTAGAAACAAGCAGGCAAGGTAAAAGGGTTTAACAGATTTAATTATGTTTAAATAAAAGGTGGGAAAGGGATATCTATACTTAAAACCTAATTACAAAACCGTAGGGTAAGGGGAAGACTTCTCTACTCTAATCTTAGTGATCAAAGCAGACAGGGACAAAGGAGCAGTAATGGAGTCTCTGGGAGTCTGCATCAGACGTGGTTCCAGCCAGGGTTTGACCAGCACAGCTATGGGCTGAGGGTGGCTTTGGGGTTTCTCACAATTATCCACAGATGATCTCAGGATGTCAAAAGCCAAGGTATACATGGCATCCAAGCAGATAGAGCATGCTTGAGATGCTGTCCACCAGATCCCAAACTTCTCCTCCACCTGGTGCTGCTCTGAAGATCTTGTCCTCTTTGCTAGATGCCACCACCACACAGGATCCCAGGGAAATCAGAATGCAGGGTGTCCTTTACTCTGAGATCTCCCAGGACTAACAACAGTTTGTGCCAACCCCTAATGGAGTCTCTCTCAGAGCACAAGCCATTTCTTCCTGCTCCTTCATTCCATCTTGGAATGCTCCAGCTCCTTACTGCTAGGTACATCCTTAATACTTAATTACTAACTAATCTTCCTCACAATAGTTTGAAGACTTCAAACCTGACCTACCAGTCTCCCCACCCCAATATCCTGGCAAAAAGGGAAAAATACCAATAGTACAGATTTGACTACATACGTTTTTACTTCTTGACTTAAATCAACATTGTTTGTTTAATAAGTTTCTTAGGATCCTTCCCAGTGTTCTACCTTTAGAGATATATAGGAAAATGAAATCACCCAAAGTAGCTTCTAACATAACAATGAAATATCTATTAAAATTAAGTTGTGTTACTGAGCATATACTATGCAGCTCGAAATTGATAATGCCATATTTTAAAATAAAAGTCCATGATACCACTATTCAACATGAGGAAATAGTTGGCCAGCCAGTTTTAGCTCTGAGAGATAAAATTCCATTTTATCTAAAGAAAGCTCATTCTAATTCAAAATCAACTAAGAAAGGATATGACTCCTACAAAGGATTCCACATTTTATATGCTGGCATGCACAGGAATAAATTCTGAGATCATTGTGGAACCTGGATCAGCTCACTTTAGATACCCGGTAGGTCTTTGAAGAATTTCTTTGATAGAGGAATCATGAGCTGGCATACATTTCTGATTTTTGCCAGAAGTCTAGAACTTAGGAGAAGGTGGATGGGTACATATACAAAAATACTCTTTGTAAAGAAAGTTATAATTATTTCACACACACAAACACACAAACACACACACACTTTAGCTTCTAATCTATCCATAAAGAGATGTTTACAGTTAAAATTGTTTGATGAAGCACAAAATAAAATTTTGCCTTGTTTTTCGATATATGTCTCTTCTTTTATTGGATAGGGTAGGCAGATAACTAGCTAACCAAGAAAAAGACTATCACAATTACAGATAGATAGAAAGATAAAAAAGGAATTGGCAGGTACAAAGATTGACAAAATATATAACGACCACTGCAACTAAAAAGGGATAGTTAGAGAGAGAGAGAAATAAATGCTTTCACTACAGATAGACAATATCATAGGTAAATAGATAGTTATATTAATAGCCAAAGGGAGGGAGGGAAGAGGGGAGAGAGAGAGAAGAAAGGAGAGAAATAGAATAGACAGAGACAGAGATTGAAATTCTTAGCAAGAAAAAAAAAAGAATTATTTGCTTGCATTTAAGATAAAGGAAGTTTCAGTCATATTTATTTGGCTGTCAGATTCTAATGGTATGCTGTAAACCATACCTTTTGATCAAACTGTCTATTCTTGGTTCAACTAAATAGAAGTGGATTTGCAGAAAAATAAGGATTCAAGCATATTTTTATTATGTTATTTCCTTTACTTGTTTATGTGCCATACTGCTAATTCTCAAAATTAGCCATTGGAAATTCTCTGGTGAGTGAAATTTTGGAAGATCATCACAGCATAGTCACAGTACTTTGTAAATATGATCTAATATACCTCCCCTTTTATATAAATATATACATATATTTATAAATAAAGAGCCTGTTCACTAAAAATGACTGTCCCTCAAGATCTGTAACATCCACACAGAAGTAGAATACGTGATGCATATAATTCGCCTCCCCTCCAGCTTTGAATGTGGTTTGTGATTATGATGATATAAGAAATGATGACATCTCAAAAATAAATATTTTCTCTCTCACCTTAATGAGGTCACAATCATTTTGAGCTCTTATGTGTTATCCATGAGCAATGAGAAATTTATGGAATGATATTGTTTGTACAATGTTTAAAAGCTTAAGAGTACATCATATGTCTTTTCTCAACTGACTTTTTTGATAACTGAGGTACAAACTGAAGATGTGTTCTTGTTAAATAGGTGAAGAAATTGAGGCTCAGAGTATAGGTCGATTTTGGTTTTGGTTAGCTAACCAGAAACTGGCAAATAGAATTCCTCAATTGAAGAGGCTGATATTGTACTTAGAATCTTCTGATATCAATTAAAATATTTTATTGTTTCATGTATCCTTTCTAATAGGTCACATTGAACATACCTTATGCAGAAAAGAAGTATTTAATATATTCTCACACCATCAGCCATTTACTCTGTCCCATTTGGAACACCTTAGGTTCTCAGATACCCTATGGCCCTGATGTTTACTCCAGTCTTTCCAACTTTCTGCGTAGCTATCATGTGGTGGACTGAATTGACATTCCTATCTATTGTCCCATAGATACCACATATTTTAACAGACTTAATCAGCCATCATACTCACATAAAAAATGAGCTGTCTTAACTTCAGACTCTGTAGGATCCCTCTAAAGTACCTGAAATACCCATTACATTTGTAGATTTAAGGAATATAGAAAAAGTCTCAAACTAAATTGATTTAACTACATCTTTTATTGATAGTATAAAAAGTAATTTAGTAGATGTATTCATTTGTAGAAGATTACCACAAGGAAATATCCTTTGTCTCAACTTTGGCCTGATCTGTATATGGAATACATATGGTAAATGACATGTCATAGATATATAGTTTAATTACCAACATCCAGCCATGTATAGGCAACCAACCCTTTTTCAGTCCCCTGGTATATTAGAGATTTACACTGATGTCTAGGGATAATGTAGGGACTTAGATTGATGGAGATAAAATGAATCAAATGCTTAAAGTAAAACGAGAAAACTCTAGCCACCCTTCAACATTCCAGTCACATCCAAGGGTCAAATAAACCTGAACACAATGGTTATAAGAATTCCTCTGGTTCAGGAGTACATCATGAATATTCTTTTTTTTTTGCTCCTACTATCTTTATATTACTGTTCCTCTCTTCCTAAAGCCAGATGATCTAAAAAGCCCTGAATCAATGGGTAATTGGATAACCTAATTAAAACTACAGTGTTATATGTAAAATCTATATAAGATTGCATACTATCTTCATGAAAGTATAGGGAGGTGATGGGAGGGAGGAAGGAGAGAATTTAAGACTCAAAATTCTTTTTGATTGTTGGAAAAAGTTTTTGGATATAATTGGGGAAAATGAAATAAAATTTAAAGATAAAATAAAAATAAAAAATAGTGGAAAAAAATAAACTAAACTATAGTGTTAGTGACCAGGAATGGTTAATAGTGTGCTCCTCCACTTTGACATTTCTATTTGAAAAAAATTATAAACATCCCCATATGATAATATTTGGTAATATTAGAATCTTACACTGAGAAAATACTTATTGATGAAAAATTATTTTGTGATATACTCAAAAACTAAAATGGTTCTGAAATGTCATTGATACTGGTACTTGTTATGCACAAAATGATAAAGCCTCTAGATTTTATAAGATGAAATTACATGAACTTCAGGAGGAAATAGACAGTAAAACTATAATAGTATGGGAACTCAAGTTCCCCCTTTCAGATTTAGATAAATCAAACCAAAAAATAAAGAAGAAAGAAGCAAATGAAGTGAATGTAATCTTAGAGAATTTAGAACTAATAGATTGCTGGAGAAAATTGAATGGCAATACAAAGGAATATACATTAATTACAGCAGCACATGGCTCCTACACAAAAACTGACCAAGTATTAGGGCCTAAAAAATTCACAACAAAATGCATAAAAGCAGGAATAATAAATGCATCCTTTTCAGATTACAATAACTATATTAACATAATAAAACTATATTCAATAAAGCTCCATTGAAATATAAATAAAAATTAATTGGAGACTAAATAATCTAATGATAAAAAAAAGGTGGGTCAAAGAACAAATTATCAATAATTTTATTAATGAGAATGACAATGAGGAGACAACATATCAAAATTTATGGGATGCAGCCAAAGTACTACTTAGGGGGAGATGTACACCTCCAGACACTTATATCAATAAAATAGAGAAAATGCAGATCAATGAATTGGGTATGCCAATAAAAAAAAGGCTAGACTAAGAACTAATTAAAAATCCTCACTTAAAGACTAGGTTGGAAATCCTAAAAATTAAAGGAGATAAATTAATAAAATTGAAAGTAAGAGAACCATTAAACTAGCAAATGAGACTAGGAATTGTTTAAATGAAAATGCAAAAATGATAGAGCACTGGTTACATTGATTTTAAAAAGAAAAAAAGAAAATCAAATAATCAGTATCAAAAATAAAAAGGAATGAAAAGGAAAACCAACAATGAAGAGGAAATTAAAGCAATCATTAGGAGCTATTTTGCCCAATTATGTGCTACAAAACTTGATGATCTAAGTGAAATCGATGAATATGTACAAAAATACAAATTGCCCAGATTAATAAAAAAGGAAATATAATCATTAATAATCCCATATCGGAAAAAGAATTTGAACAAGCCATCAATGAAATTTCCTAAGAAAAATATTCCCAGGGCCAGGTGGATTCATAAGTGAATTCTATCAAACATTTAAAGAACAATTCATTCCAATACTACATAAACTATTTGGAAAACAGGCAGAGAAATCTTAAAAAATGTTTTTGTGAAACAAATATGACACAGTTTCTTAAGACAGGAAGGGCAAAAATAGAGAAAGAAAATAACAGGCCAATTTCCTTAATGAATATAGCTGTAAAAATTCTTAAATAAGATTCTAGCAAGGAGAATATAACTATAAAACTGTGCCTAGGCTTTGATCCAGTAATACCACTACTGGGTCTGTATCTTGAAAGAGATGATAAAAATGGGGAAATGAACTACTTGTACAAAAATATTTATAGCAGCTTTTTTATAGTGGCAAAGAATTGGAAATTGAGGGAATGTCCATAAATTAGGAAATGGCTGAACAAATTGTGGTACATATTGATGATGGAATACTATTGTCCTATAAAAAATGATAAGCAAGATGATTTCGGAAAAAGCTGGAAATCTGCAGGAACTGATGCAGAGTGAAATAAGCAGGACTGGGAAAACATTGTACACAATAATAGCAATATTGTACAAAGATTATTTGTGAAAACTTGGCTACTCTCAGCAATGCAACAACCTGTGACAATCTTGAAAGACTTATCATAGGGAATGCTATCCACCTACAGAGAAAGAACTGTTGGAGTCATCTCTTACGATACCTAAATACATCAATGTATTTATGATTTTATTTTGGTGTTTTGGTTATGTATGAGTTTGCTCTTAAAAGCAAAGACCAATATGAAAGTGTTTTTCATGATAATAGAAATAAAATAATTTAAAAAAAAGATATGGGTACTTGCTGTAATTATACAGATTATAAATCTATTCATATTTGCTCATTCTGTTTATTTCAACCCCAAGGTTTCCTATAAATTTTTCATACTCAGTCTACCTGAAGTGATGAAGGTATTACTTTATTATGATAGCATAGGTTTTGGTAATCCTATATTTCTCATCCATGTTATATGATGAGTCAGTTCTCTTTTTATCTTATACACTACTTCCATTAAAAAGTTAATCATTTCTTGTTTAAAGTGTCTTCTATCCATTTTCACACACCTAAGAAGCTTTGTGATTATACCTTAATACTTCATTTCAATTCTTCAAAGAGTCTGAAACTCCTTTAGTCACAGCTATTCAAGAAGTGGTCAGTGTACATATAAAAAAATTCTTCATTTCTTTGAGGGTTAGGGAGAAAAACATTTTTCATTCTCCAAAATCAATCTAGCTTATGCTCCTTCTACCCAATTCTCAGCCCAAATCATTATCTCTTTTACGTATTTGCCTAATATATAGATACATAGATAAGTATACATTTGTGTACATGTATATATGCATATAGGTATGCATACTCATAGATAACCTCTATGAATTGTTATTCAAACATTTAATTATAATAACAGGCTTTCTTATCCAATTCCTTTTTATTTATGAATAAGTAGAAAAACCTTTTAAAGGATTATGGATTTCAACATGGAAAAGATTTTATCATCCACTTGTCCTCTATCCTGTATTGCCTTCTAAAGAGTGGCAAATACCATTAGTCTGTAAGCCCTTTGAGGACAGATACTATGTTTTCCCTCTTTTTGTATTCTTAGCACTTAGCACAGTGCCTAACACGTAGTAGGAAATCAGTGCCAGTTTATTGACTGATATTGAATGAAGCAATTCATCTATTCCATTAAAAATCCTATCGGCCATTAATGCATTGCTGGTGGAGTTGTGAACTGATCCAACCATTCCTGCATGGCAATTTGGAATTATGCCCAAAGACCTCTAAAAGACTGCATTCCCTTTGATCTGGCCATACCATTGCTGGGTTTGTGCCCCAAAGAGATCATAGACAAAAAGACTTGTAAAAAAATATTTATAGTTGTGCTTTTTGTGGTAGCAAAAAACTGGAAAATGAGGGTATGCCCTTCAATTGGGGAATGGCTGAACAAAATGTGGTATATGCTGGTGATGGAATACTTGTGCTCAAAGGAATAATAAATTGGAGGAATTCCATGTGAACTGGAAAGACCTCCAGGAAGTGATGCAGAGTGAAAGGAGCAGAGCCAGAAGAACATTGTACACAGAGACTGACACACTGTGGTAAAATAGAATGTAATGGACTTCAGTACTAGCAGCAATGCAATGATCCAGAACAATTCTGAAGGACTTATGGAAAAGAACACTACCCACATTCAGAGGAAGAACTACAGGAGAGGAACACAGAAGAAAAACAAGCTTGAACACATGGGTTGATGCAGACATGATTGGGGATGTAGAGCCAAAACGTCCACACCAATGCAACTATCAATAATATGGAAATAGGTCTTAGTAGATGACACATGTTAAAACCAGTGGAAATGTGCTTTGGCTATGGGTGTGGGGGACATGGGGCATTGAAGGGGAAAGTGAGAACATGAATCATGTAACCATAGCAAATTTTTCTAAAAAATAAAAAAATTAAAAAAAAATCCTGTCCACTCCAGTATGACTCTCCATTGTCCCTTTTGTCCATCCATTTAATTTCAAGAATCAATGATTTATTTAAATAAGGCATAATTAAGTCATTTAAATATCATACTGTCAGTAAGAATCTCTCCCTTGTGACCTGCTTACCATCCAGCATGTTTCCCTACTCTAGTTATCAAAGGGTGCAGGGGTGGATTTTGGCTAGTGAGGTACTGGGATCTTTCAGTAGAGAGAGAGAGAATAGTTTCGGCAGTCACAATCTGGTATAACAAATACTGAGTTTTGGTGGGAGGCATTAGTTATATAAAGTAGTTAGATTGTCCCAATCCCCTTCCCTTCCTGTCCTTGTTTTAATAAACTCTGGTTTATTATTCATTCTAATACCATTGTGGGTATCCTGTCAGTCTCTCTGCAAGCCTTCCCAAGCCTTTGTACTTCTGATATTGGCCTTAATAATTTAATTAAAACTATACCATCAAACTACCCAATCCACCTTTATTTTTTATTTTTTTATTCTTTTAAATTTAATTTGTTTTTTTTTATTTTATTTTATTTCAATACCACAGATTTACTGTGGGAAGCCAATAAGAGAAACAGAATCTCAAATAGATAAAAATCTGAGATTCCTATTTTGACTCCTTTTGTGATCCTTGTGATGTGTTGAAAAGTATTGTGGCCTTATTGAAAAGATTTAAGTTCCTAGCAAATCAACAGTTAAGAGAATAACATTCTTCCCCTTTGGTCAGAAATGCAGCCAAGGCTGAAACTTTAGTTTAGCAGGGGTATTTGCCTCTGAGAAAAATATTCTCACTTAGCTTGCTGATAATCACGCAGCTGAAGGTCCAGCCTGGTTCTTATCTTCACCTTGAAGTTTCTGAGTTTCTGTGTGGTGTATAAACTAATTGCAATATCTATGGAGCTGTAAAACTCTCTCTGTGCTTGTGGGTGAAGGCAAGTTTGAATTTTCATATATATATGGGTGAAGGCAAGTTTGAATTTTCATATATAATAAACTTGTGACTCAATGGCACTTCGGACACCCAGCTATGAGTTAACAGTCAAGATCATCTCCTGTGTCCCATTATTTCCTTATCAACTAAGCTGTCCTTATCAGAGATAATAAATAGATCTCGATAATTTAGCATCCATATTTTTCTCTGAATGTAGTTTAGCTTTGAGGCACAGAATGCCAAAATTCCAAAACAATTAAAGACAGATAAATAAAGGACGATGGAGAGGCCTATATTTTCCAAATAGGCTATGCCATATTACTAATGAAAAAAATAAAGACAAATGGTATAATGTTGTGATATAGTAGATAGATAAATGGTCAAAAAAGGTGATCATGTAGCAAGGAAAAAGGATTGTTGATGGACAGCTCAGACTCTTCACTGTAAATCCTGTAAAACTTGAAGAGAAAATACTCCCAACCTATTAACCTCCTTTTCTAAATCTCTTGGCATTGAATGCTTGGTATTGTCTGAATGGGGGATCAGTTAGAATAGAGGATCTTAGAAAAGGCAATCCCATTGTAAAATTATTGTAATGTTCAAGGCATAGCAAGATGAAGATCTGGACTTGAATGCTATAACTAGTAGGATAGGAAAAACTGTATTTGAGAGATGTTGCAAAGAGAAATCAAATGCCGTTGATTGGGGGAGAGGGAAGACAGACTCTGAGATGGATGTCTTCCTAATGATCCGGCTCCAAAAGACAACCATCCTCAGAGAGGTGAAGGAGTTGAGCTCAGTGTATGAGCTGAAGTGCATTGTGGAAGGCATCCTCAAGAGGCTCCCAAATGAGCAGCAGCTCTATCAGGATAACCAGCTGTAGAATGATAGTAAGATCTTGGGTGAGTGTAGGTTCAGAAGTCAGTCAGCCAGGTATCAAGCTCCAGCAACTGTAGGTTCGGTCTTTTGAGCAGATGATATATTTGAAATGTTGTAGTTCGGTCTTTCTCCAGCCCTCCAGATCTCTCATATGTCTTGCATGACAATACAAAACAATTTGCTTGTGTCATACAATAATATACTTTTTTCATATGACAGTCCACAACATGTCTATGATGCCACAACATGCAACTACCTATCTTCTCATACAGCAACATATCTTCCTCATATGACAAATATCCTGCATAATATATCATTCTAAGGTGTGCCTATTCATACATGACTCTGTCATACAATAATAACATTACATGTTACACAATGACACACTAAAACACAGTATGTTATGTGACAACATGCCTGCATGATACCATAACATGTTTCAACACACCATGTTATTTAACATCCCTTGATGTATGCAAGAATACCTTATACAGCAATTCATCTGTGTCATGCAATAATGCACTATGATTTCCTGTGTCATCAAAAGCTAACTGGCTCCATAGGAAGGATGGCTTCTCCAAGGGAATGATGTGCATTACCATTTCTTTGTAAAGAGAAGAAGGCATTTTAAAGAGATAGGTAAGCAATTTGAAGAGCTTCATAAATGCCCAGGTTTTTCAGAGACTATCAGGAAAGCAATATTTAAAATGGAAGGAAAAAATAAAGATGGGTTCATAAAATATCAATGACACTGAAGATGTGACCTTAGGAGAACAAAACAAAAATAAAGGAACTGCTGTTCGTAGATACTTGTGCAAATCTCTAAAGAACTTTAAATTAAAAGGCATTATGCCAATACAAATATTATTTGCCATTATTTTGTTGGTGTCAAAAGATGTTTAAATGTGTTTAAATTGTATTCAGCTTTTTAATAACTTTATTAAATTCCTGCAGGAACTTGCAGTTCTTCAATGAACAAGATAATAATTGGAGGATGTCTGTGTTAATAGCTTTGTTTTTCTTTTTTTAATGGCGTGAGTAGAAACCAAATGCCATCCAAACTCAAATCTTTATATTCAAAACCAAATCTCTTCAGAATCCAAAAAACATATATGATCCATTTCAGTTGGTAGAGAGATATTTTCTCCCTGACTCAGTTCTATAGTGGATGATCATGGGATCATAGACCAAAGGAACATTAGAAATTGTGTTCCAATTGCCCATTTTACTGATGACAAAGAGGTTAAGGCACTTGTGAGGAGGGAGACATTTAGATGTTAACTCATTCAAACCCAACTCTTCTTGAATGATGGTGTGACAATTACATATGTGATATGATATTATTCCTAGATTTGGAAGAGGTTGAGATATTTTTTACAGCAAAGGCAAGGACATATTTTATAAAGGATATTGTGGTTGCTTAATAAATATCAAGTAAAACAATATCTCATGTGTTGAGCACATCTGTGAGCAGGTACATATAAGCCTGGAATTTAAGAGAAAAAAAGTAAATGAAATAGGTTAAGTCTAATTGAAATAAGGCAATGGATAAAATGAAACCAGTTCATTGTTCTAAATGAAATAAGCAAGTAGTCAAGGAAAAAAAAACACTTTTAATAAGCTCTCCTCCTTTCATCACAATTAGCTTCCTGCCCGTCTTTGACTCTGTCTCAATATCTTCCCTTCCCTTCCCTTCCATTTTTCAATTACTGAAATATACTTGTATTTCAATTTATCACCAGTTAATTTGTAGATAACCTAAGTCCTTGGTTTTCTTCTCCTCTTGTCTTCTTTACTTTTGTCTTCATCAAGGCTTATTAGCATATCTAAAAGCAATAAAATAAGGAAGGTGCATACAGCTGTAATTATAGAGAGGTAAGAAGAAGGGAAAACGAGTCCTTCAATTTGTTGAGCATTACAAATTGTAGGAATTTAATAAGGGATTATTGAAAAATATTGGATTTTAATTATTTACCTCCTACCACCAAGGATCTTTAATAATTGTTTATTTGCTACTCTGAAACCTGATTGAATCTCTATTTTCCCTTACTTAAAAAAGAGTGCTTTTTTAGAGCTACAGCCTTTGTACTCCTTGATTTATTTTCAGTCAAGCTTTTTAATCCATGTTACAAAAAATATTTAGTCAAAAAGACCAAGGCATGATCAGACTCCTCAGAATCTTCTATTTTTTCTTCCTGTTTCTTCTTCTCCTCAGCAGGGATAGTTATGCTAGCAGAAACAGCACCTCCAGAAGGGGCAGCACCACTAGCTCCTACATAGCAGATGAGACTTCCAACATTTACATTGTTTAGTGTCTTTGCAAATAATCAAGGCCAGAATGATTCAACATTTACACCTGCTGCTTTTAATGAAGGCATTAATTTTATCCTCCATAACTGTAACCTTATTGTCATGAAGGATGAGGGTAGAGTAGTTGCAAGTGAGCTCCTAGATGACCATTTCAGGCTTGAAACCTTGATGTCATTCTTGATTTTTCACTATCTTTTATCCCCCATATCTAATGGCAAAAGACTTCATTATTTCTGCAAAATATGAAGGAAGGTTCTGAGAAATTTCATGATTTTGTCCACTTTAATAAGAGTGAAGGCAACAAGTGGTGGGAGTAATCTAAAGATGAGGATTGGTGGAGTCTAATTGGTGATATGATTACAGAATTAGGGATTGCATAAAAGGGAACCCTGTAGAGTTGAATCCTAAAATTAAATTGATTTGACCAAGTAATACAGGTTTAGTTGGTAACAGAACTAGGATTTGAGCTTTAACATTCTTTTTTGAAAATTGAGTTTACTTTGTAATATGCCTCATTGTTTCATTTTCAAGAAGGAAGAAACAACAGCAGCACCATCAACCATCAATGCTAAAATAATACTTTTAAGATGACAGGCTTCCAAGTAAGATTATGAAGTTCTACAAATTACTTAAAAGAGTCTTATATGCTTAAATGTCTATTTTGCTTGTAAATTTCCTTTCATTTATATCATGCATTGCCTTCTACATAGTCTTTACTATCCATCTCTCATGACATCACCCTGTATAAACCTTATTTCAAACACAGCCCAGATTACTTTTCATTAGCTACTAGAGTACCCTTTGAAGCTTGCCCATTAACTGCAGAAAAATATAATTCCTTTCTCTCAAACTAGTAATTAAATCATTACTCTGTTTCTTTAGTTCCAAATACTTGCCAAATATATCAATTTTTCTCCATTTTGTGAGCAGTTGCTTGACTTGGCCAATGCCCTTCCTGCTGGTTTCTGAGTTCTATCAATCCATCCTAAAGCTGATTTTGTGACCAGCTGATTATACTGCCAAATATATTCCTCACAATTAATTAAGCCTACTCTTCAGGTGGCCTCAATCCTCCTCCTTGGAGGACAAGTAAAATGCCCTGTTGCCTAGTTGCTGAGACAAATCACTTCTTGATAGCCCCAGTTTGGCACCACCTGCATAGTATTTCATTGCCAGGACATCTGTGCTTTGCTCACATTTATGTCTTCACGGATATTATCTTTTGTGATAAATAAGATTTAGCTCTGCTTATTTCACTTTACTTCTTCCACTGATCTACTGATCTTTGCTTCAAATACTCCTTCTTGGCCAACAGTATACACAAAAACATGTAGAGAGGAAACCTTTTTCTCTACCTTGGAACAGAAACATGGCAGAATTTCTTCATCATTATAAAAAAATGGTAATAAATGTTGTCTAGTTCATAGCATACTCAAGAATGAGTTGATTTATAAATACATCAGGAAGAATTTCTGTCCTATGAACTGAAAAAAGCACTCTACCATTGTTTTAATTATCTTAAATCAAGAAATGGTTGCAAGCTATTTGTAGCATTATTAACTTAATCAAATCATTGTTATGGTTGTATGAAACATTAGTAAAGGGAGAAAAATTATCACCTTTGCTGAGATGTGACACAGTGGCAGCCATCACCATTTTGTTTTCATTAGGAATGAGCAGGGGAAGATAATATGATACTGAATGAACTGAATCTTATTCCTGCTGCTTTTCTCCTTTAATTATGAGTGGGAACTGGTGAAATAATTTAGAACCCAAATGCATAACCAGCTTAAGTCACTTGTTATAAATGGATGAAAATAATACAAGGCCAACAATCTCACCATTTTTTGTAGTCTAAAGTCTTTTATTTCCTATTACTCTTAGTTTTAGACAGTGCTCTAGAAAGAAGAATCTACTGGGAATACTCTTTTGAAATAATGTCCATTCCCAATTGGAAACCAAAGTCTTCTAAAATATCACAAATATTACATTTTGAATTATGAGATTGTGACTTTGTCTACAGGACCACAATGATCTCCATGAGACCTAGGGAAGCCAATAAAGGGTTTTAACATTTAAGATATCATAAGTCTAGTATATTTTTGTAGATGATTGATGATTATTTTAATTTTCTCTTTTCCTTCAGATGCCTTGTAAATTAAACATATCTCATCCCTTTGTGTATACAAATAGGTAATTGATGTTTGTTGAGTTTAAGTACAATATAAATCTTTAAAATACATTTTATTCATTAAATCTAACACTCATTATATACCTGTGAAGTAAAATAAAATGATGAAAAAATAAACTAATTTAAAAGAGACAACATATATGTAAAAAATAAAAGTAAACATACAGAATAAGAATGAGAAAGTTTTGTCATTTCTATTTTGTAAAGGAAGTTTAATAAATTGAAAAAAATCTCTTAGATGTAGCAGTAGCAATCACACTAATATACTTGTTTGAATAAAGATTAAAATTATAGACCTAGTTAGTATCATCCTTCCATAGATATCAGATCCATCCCTAGTATGCCTTTGCACCTAGAAGGTTCTTATTCAAGGGTACTCAAAATGTACAATGAGGGAATTTCTTTAAGTTAGCAGAAGTTGTGTTTCTTTAGCCTATGTCTATTGTTTCTCTATCAGTCTTACATTATGCTTCCTAGATTTAATTTACTTCATGTGGAACAACCATTAAGTTCTAAAAGTTCAGCAAGGCACCCAAAACACGTAAGCATTGGGTATAAAAAGGAAGAGATACAAATGTATATTTATCTTCAGTGATCAAAAGTTAAGTTAAACAATTTAACATTTATTTAACACATATGTTGTTATTATCTTATCTATCTTTGTTAGAAAGAGGTCAAACCATATGCAACTTCAGTGTCCCTTATTAAGATACCATCACAGATTAGGAAAAATACTGTGTGTTCTTTCAGTTTAACAAGAAAGAGCTTAGAATTGTTGTTGGCCTGAATGAATTAATTGAATTACCTAAAACAATAACTCACTATTTAAATATTCAAAATGTCTAGTTTTCTAGTGAAACTTTTACCTTCATACCAACTTTACTTTCATATTCCTTAGGAAAACAATAGCAATAACAACCAAACAACCTTCCCTATTTTTGATAATGGGATACCTCTCAGTCACCCAACCTTAAAATCTTGTACTTGTCTTATTTTTTTTCTCTATTTTTTACTTGTCAATACTTTGTGAATGCTTTCTTTCCTTTTCACACACAGGAACCCAACCTGGACACATGAGAAAATGCAGATTACCAGGAAGTTTGCCTCTGTTAGTTCAGTTTAATGCCATGTAATTAAAAAAATACTTTCATCTCATCTAGTGCTTATTACAGTGATTAGCTTAAAGTAAATGCTAAATAAAGCTGATGGATTACTATTTGACTCATTGAACTTTCAATCTACTAAAAGCCTCATTTTAAAGATTATTTTCTGATTATTCTCTCCTCATAATATAAATATGAAATTTATTGATTCAAGTGCCTACTTCATCTTATACTTCATAAATTTTTCTTCCACTGGTCCAGTGTGCTAGCTTGAAGAATAATTTTTAGATCTTCACTCTAGCACATACTAGGTTAGGTAAACTTCATAGATTTGTGCCAAATGCAAACTTCATAAGCATTCCATCTATGCCATTATCTAGGCCTCTGACTTACTGTTGCCACCCATTCTCTCTTTTTATCCTATCTCTCCTCAAAAGTATTTTGCTCTTGACAATTGCCTCCTCAATCCTTCTTCATTTCGATTAGTATTTAATTTCTTTAATTCCACTCCCTTGCTTCTTACCTGTGGGGTCAGATAGATTTTCATACCCAAATTATTTTATATGTTATTCCCTCTTTCAGGGAATTCCAATGAGAATAATGTTCAGGCATGGCCAATCACTCTCTCCCATGATCCTTTTCACTGAAAAATCTCTTTTGTGCTCCTTTGACGTGAGATAATTTACCCCATTGTATTTCTCTATTTTCTCTTTTTCTTTGCATCCTTCTCCCATCTTAATTTGGAGGTGGAGCATATTTTCCCATCACAGTAAACACACAGCTGAGTTTCTGAATATGTATATGCTTTCTAACTGCTCTAATAATGGTAAAGTTATTAGGAGTTAAAAGTATCATCTTCCTATGATTTCTCTTTCCTGTTTCTATTTTTAAGCTTCTTTTAAGCCTTATATGTGAAAACCAAATTTCTGCTCTGGCCAATTCATTAAGAATGTTTGAAGATTCTCTATTTCATTAAATATTCATTTCTGCCCTTGAATGATTATACTTAGTTTCACTGGGAAGGTGATTCTTACTTATAATCTAAATTATTTTAAGCTTTAAAAAATCATAGTACAAGTCATTTGAAACTTTAATGTAAAAGTTTCTATCCCCTTTGTTATTCTGTCACTCCATGATAACTGAATTGATTCTTTCTGCCATTTGTAGAATTTTCTCCTTGATCTGAGACCTCTGAAATTTGATTACATTTTTCATAAAAATTTTCATTTTGGGATCTCTTTCAGGAGGTGACCAGTAGATTCTTTCAAATTCTAATTTAAGTTTTAAAATATTAGACCAATTCCCCTTTGTTGTGGCTTTCAGATAGCCCAATAATTCTTTAAATATTGTACCTTGGATACATTAGTTTTATTTATACAAAATCTTTTTAATTTAATGTGTTTAAAATTATTCATTTCATATCTCATGTTTTCTATCTCTCATTCATTCATAAATTCTTCTCCTATAAGAAGCATGTTTCCTTTTATTCCAAATTTCTCATGATTTCTCCTTATGGGGAAAAATATGGATAATTCCTTGGATAGAAATTTCATATAAAATTTATTGTCAAATTGATAAGAATATTATCCATTCCCCCAATGGATATTTGCTAAGTAGTCAAAAACTTTGAAAAGGCAGTTTTTCAATCAAAATATGTCATAAACACATATGTTTAAGTACATGAAATAATGTTCTAAATAATAGTTGATGAGGAAAAAAACTTTGAGGTGTCATTTCACATCTATCAGAGTGGATAAAAATTATAAAAGGGCAAAATGAAAATTTCTGGAGAACATGTTGGAAAATGAGGAAATGAATATACTCTTGGGGGAACTATGAATTGATCCAATCATATTTGAGAACAATTTGAAATGTCCAAAGAGCTATGAAACTTTGTATGTCTTTTGACTCAGGAATATTACTATTGGGTTTAACTCTGAAAGTGATTAGGGAAAAAGGAAAAAGATTTACATATTCTAAAATATTCATAAAGGCCTTCTTCATAGTGGCAAAGAGCTGGAGATTAAAGAGATGCCCAACAGTAAACAAGATAAACAAGTTGAGGCACATGAATTTGATGAAACACTACTGCACAATAAAAAATCAAATGCACATTAATTTTCAGGAAAAAAAACATATAAAAACCAAATAAATTATTAAGAATGAAATGAATAGAACCAATTAAACATTATATACAGCAAAAAATTATTGTTTGAAAAATGATTTTTGTCTATCCACTTTCAGAGAAAAAATGATAGGAGAAAGCAAGTCAGTTTTACATACACTTATTTATTTTTTTGTCAAAGGATGCCTTTCCTTATATGAGGGTGGAGGCAGGAGGAAGGGAATTACATCGGTATTATTGGTATTGAAATGTAAAGGATAAACAAATTAATTAATTTTTAAAAATCAATCCTTCATCTATTTTCTAGGACATTTGTTTTTGCAATGACATATTACACATTATCTTCTCTTTTTTTATTCTTTTGATCAGGTTTCATTATTTTTAAACATTTATTAATATTCATTTTTAACATGGTTACATGATTCATGCTCCTACTTTCCCCTTCACACCCCGCACACCACCCACCCATGGCCGATGCACATTTCCATTAGTTTTGTCATGTGTCCTTGATCAAGACCTATTTCCAAATTGTTGGTAGTTGCATTGGTGTGATAGTTTCAACTCCACACCCTCAATCATGTCCACACCGACCCATGTGTTCAAGCAGATGTTTTTCTAATATGTTTCCTCTCCTGCAGTCCTTCCTCTGAATGTGGGCAATGTTCTTTACCATAGATCCCTCAGAATTGTCCTGGGTCATTGTATTGCTGCTGGTACAGAGGTCCATTACATTCAATTTTACCACAGTATATCAGTCTGTGTACAATGTTCTTCTGGCTCTGCTCCTCTCACTCTGCATCTGTTCCCTGAGGTCTCTCCAGTTCGCCTGGAACTCCTCCAGTTTATTATTCCTTTTAGCACAATAGTATTCCATCACCCGCATATACCACAGTTTATTCAGCCATTCCCCAATTGAAGGACATACCCTCCTTTTCCAGTTTGTTGCAACCACAAAAAGCGCAGCTATAAATATTTTCGTACAAGTCTGTTTATCTATGATCTCTTTGGGGTACAAACCCAACAATGGTATGGCTGGATCAAAGGGCAGGCATTCTTTTATATCCCTTTGAGCATGATTCCAAATTGCCAGCCAGAATGGCTGGATCAGTTCACAACTCCACCAGCAATGCATTAATGTCCCAATTTTGCTACATCCCCTCCAACATTCATTACTCTCCCCTTCTTTCATTTTAGCCAATCTGCTAGGTGTGAGGTGATACCTCAGAGTTGTTTTGATTCGCATTTCTCTAATTATTAGAGATTTAGAACATGTTCTCATGTGCTTATTGATACTTTTGATTTCTTTACTTGAAAATTGCCTAATCATGTCTCTTGCCCATTTATCAATTGGGGAATGGCTTGATTTTTTATACAATTGCTTTAACTCCTTGTATATTTGAGTAATTAGACCCCTGTCAGAGTTTTTCGTTATAAAGATTTTTTCCCAATTTGTTGTTTCCCTTCTGATTTTGACTACATTGTTTTTGTTTGTACAAAAACTTTTTAGTTTAATATAATCAAAACCATTTATTTTACATTTTGTAATTTTCTCTAACTCTTGCTTGGTTTTAAAATCTTTCCTTTCCCACAGATCTGACAAGTATACTATTCTGTGTTCACTTAACTTATTTATAGTTTCCCTCTTTATATTCAAGT
>NC_058130.1:533403886-533404579 GCF_016433145.1 Gracilinanus agilis | reverse complement strand
TCTGTGTTCACTTAACTTATTTATAGTTTCCCTCTTTATATTCAAGTTGTTCACCCATTCTGAATTTATCTTGGTGTAGGTTGTGAGATGTTGATCTAGAACTAATCTCTCCCATATTGTTTTCCAAATTTCCCAGCAGTTTTTGTCAAATAGTGGATTCATGTCCCAAAAGTTGGGCTCTTTGGGTTTATCATACACTGTCTTGCTGATGTCATTTATCCCAAGTCTATTCCATTGATCCTCCTCTCTGTCTCTTAGCCAGTACCATCTTGTTTGGATGACTGCTGCTTTATATTATAGTTTAACATCTGGTACTGCTAGGCAACCCTTCCTTCACATTTTTTTTCATTATTTCCCTTGAAATTCTTGATCTTTTGTTATTCCAAATGAAATTGGTTATAGATTTTTCTAATTCAGTAAAGAAGTTTTTTGATAGCTTGATAGGTATGTCGCTAAATAGGTAAATTAATTTGGGTAGAATGGCCATTTTTATTATGTTAGCTCATCCTACCCATGAGCAATCAATGGCTTTCCAATTGTTTAGATCTACTTTTATTTGGAAAGTGTTTTGTAGTTGTTTTCATATAATTGCTGTGTTTGTTTTGGTAGGTAGATTCCTAAGTATTTTATATTGTCTAGGGTGATTTTAAATGGTGTTTCTCTTTCTACTTCTTGCTGCTCTAGTGTGTTGGA
>NC_058130.1:533348025-533391221 GCF_016433145.1 Gracilinanus agilis | reverse complement strand
TGAATGGAGTTAATTATTTCACTTGAAGAGGCATGAAAAAGTTATTAAGGTGAAGGGAAGATGAAGATGATGGTGGGCAATGCTTAAACTTTACTCATATGAATTGATTCATAGAGGGTATAACATTCATATTCATTTGGATATAAAAATATAGCTTAACCCAGGGTATGGGTTAATAGAAGAGAGATGCTTTGTAAAAGGCAGGAGTTAGAAGTAAATTCTTGTGAGGAAGGACAGTGAAAGGAGAGAGAAAGAACATGAAAAAAAGTGTTTGCAAACATAGGATTAACTCTCCCATTGTCTATTTTTAGCTAATCAAATCAAAAATTTTAAATACCCTTACTTAACACTAAGTAAGAGAATTCAGGAGTCACTTAATAGAGTAAGCTGATACATCCAAAGGTCACTCCCCACCCCTTGGGCAGTGCTAGGCAAATTGAAAGACTGTGAATTGTTCCCTTAAAGTGGGGGAGCAAGTGAAAGTGACATTGAGAAAACTACTTTAAAAAGACCAGCTTGAGGATTCAGTCATTCTCTCTGTATTGGTGAGCCAGACTAGAGGAGGAGTTTCTTTCCTTGGATCCTTTGTCAGCTTGCTAGGTGAATAGCTGGCCTTCCTTTCCTGTCTTCTGGAGTGATTGACTCTGGAGATTGATTCCCTTCCTGGCTTTTGGAGATATTGCTTCCAGAGACTCCTGCCTTGGCTTTGGAGAAGGCTACATTGTTTGAACTCTGGCTGAAGACACCACTGCAACCTCTGGCTGAAGATTACCATATCCTGCCTAGGCTGAGCCAGACACCAGAGCAGTACTTAGGATGGTAGTCTAGACAATTCTCTATCTTCTTATATTTTTCCACTTTCACTTTTTCCACCTCTTTGTAAATAAAGCTACTAAAAGGCATTTTGACTTAAGCTATAATATTTTTAAATCAGCAACCACAATATTACTTTAAAATTTTCATATTTAGCATAAAACCTAAATTTTAACCCTTGCAGGGTGAAATTACATGGAGGGGAATACAAAATTAGCATAATGCAATCTAGATTAGAAGGAAAACAACAAATATATTTTTTTCAAAATAATTTCTCTGATAAAGGCCTCACTTTTTAAATATATGGAAAACTGAGTCAAATTTAAAAGAACACAAATGATTCTCCAGTTGACAAATGGTCAGATGGTATGAACAGGCAGTTTTCAGAAATCAAAGCTCTCTATAGTCATATAAAATGTTCTAAATCAATATTGGAGAAATATAAATTAAAATAATTTTGAGATATTATGTCATAACTACCAGATTGGCTAATATGACAGTAAAGGAAAATAATAAGTGTTTGAAAGGATGGGGCAAAATTGGAAGACTAATGAATTATTGGTGGAGTTTTGAATTGATATGACCATGCTGGAGGGCAATTTAGAACTATACCCATAAAACTGTGCATACTCTTTTATCTACTAATATCAATAGAAGGTGTATATATCAAATAATTTTTTTAAGGAAAAAGGACATATTTATAGAGAAAGGATTATAGGAACTCTATTTGTGTTGGAAAAGAGTTGGAAATTGTGGGGATGTCCATCAGTTGGGGAATGGCTGAAAAAAATGTATTATATGATTATGGTGGAATATTATTGTGCTATAAGAAGTGAGAAGCAGGATGACCTCAGAAAATCCTATAAAGACCTATATGATATGATACAGTTATGTGGATAGACCCAAGAAAACATTGTAAACAATAAGCAATATTTTGTGATCATCAGCTTTAAAAAATACTTATTTATTCTGGGCATTTCAGTGAACTGAGACAATTCTGAAGGATCTATGACAAAGAATGGCATTCATCTCCAGAGAAAGAATTGATGACATCTGAATTAAGATCAAAGCATAATATTTTTCACTTTATCTATATGTTTTAATTTTTGGATTTTGCTTTTATATTATTATTCTCTTACAACATGACCAATTTGGGAATATGTTTAACAAAATCATACATGCACAACCAATATCGAATTGCTTAACATTTCAAAGAGAGCATATGTAAGGACAAAATTTGGATATTTTAATTTAAGAAAACATATATAATAAATTATTTAATTTAATTTTTGAATTATTAAATTATTAAAAATTTAATAAATAAAGTATTTAATTTATGAAAACATATATAATGAATTATTTTATTACATCTAATTGGGAAATTAATTAATAAATTAAAATATGTTTTTAAAAAATTTATTCATATAGTTGCTGGCTTTGTTTTGGGAGCTACTCCTTGAATGAACTTTTGTACCTCTTTTTCCATTAGGCCAACTCTACTTTTAAGAACTGGTTTTCTTTATTGAAATTTTATACATCTTTTTCCATTTTTGTGCTTTTTGTACCAATTCATCTTTTCTTTTCACAAAGTTCTTGTATCATTTTCATTTCTTTTCCCTGTACCTCTCTTATTTGATAAAATTGTTTTTTAAAACAAACAAACAAAAAAACCTTTTTGAACTTTTCCGGGAATTGTTTTTGAATCTGACACTAAATGGCATTTTTCTTTGAGGCTTGCATGCAGATGTTTTGACATCAACTTTCTTTTCTCAGTTTGTGTTTTGATCTTCCCTGTCAATATAGTAACATTAAATGGTCAGGCTTTTTTTCTTTCAGCTCATATTTCCAGCTTATTTCATGGCTTTTAATTTTATGGTAAACTTGGGATTTACTCCTAAGGTATAAGGGGAACTATCCCAAAGTTCAGGTTTTACAGGCTGCTTTTTTTAGAACTTATTCTAGAGACCTTTAAGTTTTCAGTTCTCCTAAACTGGTATGATCTAAAGCGAGGTTATCTGCTCTTCCCTTTTACACACTAAGATTTCTTGAAAGGATACTCTGAACATATTACCATTCTCTCTTCTCACTGTCTTTCAGTCTTGTTGCCAATCACAATACTTACTTGAAACTATTATCTCCAAGGTTACCTAAGTTCTTCTAATTGCTTAATTTAATGGACTTATTTTGATTTTTAATTTTGCTAACTTATCCAGTGCTTTTGATACTGTTGCTTATCATCTGTTTTCTTCCTTTATCTATTATAGTACTGATTCTTGGTTTCTGTTTCATCTATCTGATTGCTCTTTCTTAGTCTTCTTTGTTGGACAATCCTGCACCATAATTTGAGTACTCTCTATCCCAAAACCCTTACACTGTCCCTAACTTATTCCTCAAATAAACTATTACAATAGTCATCTAAAAGCTGCCAAAGGTATATTCCCAAAGTACTCATCTTACTATTTTGTTCTTCCTAATTCAACCTTTGGCTTTCACCTGTTTTTTCTAGGAGTGCCTCCTATTCTTCCATGACAAGGATCTAGGTTCATGTTATTTATGAGATCTTCCCTGATATTAATAATAGAGATACGTTTCACTTTATCCTTCCATGCTTCTCTCTATAAACCCTCCTCCAATCTATTTTCATTCTAACTTGGGCTAAGATTATCTTTATACATGTTTATTTGTTTTTTCCCTCCCTACCTCTTTAAAACAGTAATTTGGGAGCTTAAGGGCCAAAACTACTTTATTTTCACCCTGGTATCACTTCAACCATTACAATTACTTACATGTAGTAAGCACTTGAGTCATCAATCAATAATTATTCCTCAAATAAATGCTTAATTTCAGGCACTGTGTCTGAAAGCATTGGACATATGAAAAAAAATTTAAATAGTCCCTGTCTTCTAGGAGTTACCAAAGAGAGTATTTATTAAATACATGCAAAATAAGTATTTTTCATTTGACTTGTATTTAGAAGAATCAATTTTTTTCTCTGACCCATGTAAAACATTTGTCTTAAAATGCTTGATTGAATTCCAGGGTCTTTATTGACATACTTTTCTATATTTTGCTATTGGGCCTCCAGATGAGAACAGGAAAGGTGGCTTTGAATATTTGTGCTGAAAAGTTAGGACCTTTTCCATATCCTTACCTAGTATCTCTATATTGCTAGATGCCATCTTCCAAGCTATACTCACTAAGAATCTTAGTTTTCTTATAGAAATGAGATTCTTCATTGCTCTGCCATGTCTAAAATATAGCCCATTGTCACATATCAGGGAGAATTAGAGCCATTGTCTTAATTATTGTTGTATTGTAATAGAATTAAATATCTAATCAATCTAATCTCTTACTTTTACCTAAAGAATTTTCCAAAACATAAAAAAGATATAACAATAGAATCAATTTACATAATGTTTTAATGTTGTCACACTGAGTCCCTTGATTCAGAGATAATCAACTTTGTTAAATGCAGTATTATATTGATTTTTAGGAAGCAGGTAATATCAGAGAATAAGGTGAGGGGTGAAGGGCAGAAATTATTTAATGAGAATAAATGTGTGTTTGCATGCCTCAGAAACATGTTATGAGGATTTTGTCTTTCCAGAGTGTCTCTTCATAGTAAACTTAGGGACATCCTGTGTGATGACTTATTAAGGATAACTGGAAAGCCAGGAGGTAGAAATGATCAATGAAAAAATTTTAAGCATGAGGAGCAGCCAGCAAAAAGGCATATATTTTGATAATGTCTCATATATATAAGAAGACTGATGACAATAGATTGTAGAGTACATAGAAGGAAGCAAAGTGTAAGAAGTCTGGAAGAGTAGAATGGTCCTAAAATTTAAAGACCTTTAAAAGTCAAAGAAAAGATTTTATATTTGATCTTGAAGGTAGTGGGGAGCCACTGGAGTTTAACAGATGAATTACTATAGTAAGACCTACACATTAGTAAAAATCTACAACCACTCTTTTAAAAATTGTGATCTGATGAGATGTATTTGAAATGTTAAGAAGTTAGGGTGAACTTAATTTCAAATTTTATTATGAACAACTCAATGAAAATTTTAGTACTAGTTTCCTAATTTGAAAGACAGGCATAGAAATATTTCTTCTGACTACTGTAGAATGTTTTTGAGAATAGAATGAAATACCTTGTACCTCAAAGTTATATGTAAGAATATGAAAATGAATTATCATTATTGAATCCCTCCCCTTTTCTGCCCAACACACACACACATACACATACACACACACACACACACACACACACACACACACACACACACTTTTTCAAAGCACTTAGACCACCTAAACCAAAGTAACAATGTTCTAAAGAAGAAAAAGGAAGTAACAGAGTGGACAATTATAGTGCCTTTTGAGAAAAAAGGTGCTGATAGAGAAAATATTTTAATGTGATTTTATTTTTTTACCATTTTTCTATTCCTTTATTATATTTTATTTGTCTATATTCCTTGAATCAACTCTTCCTTTGGGATCAGATTTTTTCTTTGCCAATGTACTAGATATAGCTTTGGATTATCTCTTTTGAGGATTATCTGTGGTAAATTGTGAATCCTTTGCCAGCTACTTCTCAACACCTAGGATACTCTTGACTGCCAGCTCCCACTATCCAGCTGGTTAGTGATAAAGGAATGCAAACTTATTTTAATTTTAGCCTAAATAAGCTGCCTCAGGAAGATAAATGTGCTTCCAAAAAATTACCACAACACATTGCCTTACTACATGCCATAACCCAGGAGAAATGACTCCAGTGTTATTGGGAATTTGAATTATCAGTTCCTCTGCTCTCCATTCAAATAGAAATTCATGTTAATGTCTTAATTTGCTGTTGTGTTTCAGGAAGACTAAAGAACAGATGATATGTCGTCAATTTTCAAGAATTCCCAAGAAACAGATACCTTTGACATCCTTATTTGGCATATTAAATATATGGACAGTTTCTTAGAATATTTATTTCACTAGATATTTTCATACCATGTAGATATAGCTTATGTCTCTTTCTTTTGACATTTAAACTCTACACTAGATTGTACGATTTAAATTAATGTTCAGTACTTGAAGTATTATATTTCTAAAGTTTGTTATCTGACAAAATAGAACCATGTGACTAAGTTTTTTGTACCTGCTCAAAATGCCTCTTCCTCCAAAGGCTCAATAGGAAGACAAAGAACTAGGCATGGAACGCCACCCAATTTATGTCCTGACTATGTCAGCATGTAATGACAGGAAGTGAGTGTGATTCTGGGAATAGTAGTTTTTCCTGGGGATCATGGTTTTTAGGGTAACAGATTCCAATTTCACAATCCCCCTGAGATCCTTTGGAAGACTAGTCTCCCCAATGGATCTTGTAAACATAACCAACTTATAAATTACAATTAATTTGTGGATAAAAGGGAAAGAGAACAAAACCAATGATTGCTAAGCACATTGATAAAAAGCAAATAGGGGCAGTCCCCTTTGACATAAGAGTATATATGCAAAATTAATGTGTTACAACCCCCCACAGTTCAATTTCACTATTACCCAAACTTCATTCTGGATCATTTTGGTGCAGAGTGAGGTTTCCACAGGCGTCTCCATGGCACCTTCTCTAAGCAGTTCACTTCCTGGATTTTGGGAGGTTGCAAGTTTCTTAAATTTTATAAAACTAGAATTTTATGACAATTATACAATCCCTATGACAATTACACAATCCCCCCTGAGGAGAGTGTTGACTAGGATCCACTCAGGTAGCCACTGAAGCCCATGGCTTTCAATCTTTACTGAAATGCTTGCTCTTGGGGGCCATTTAGTTGTACCATGCCCCTTAGAAAATCTTTATAAGACCATAACCCAACACAAGATAGCCAACCCCTTGGGTTTGCCCCCTCATTTGGCATGAGACTGTAACAGCTCTAAAGGTATGTCCTTTATATGCCCCATTCATTGTACTGTGGGGGCAAGGACAATAATATTGCTCCCTCCTTTGACATGAGTCTATAACAGCTCTAAAAGGCAGTTCTTTCATATGTCTCATCCATCTTAATGTGGAGACAAGGAATAGTGCTATAGCACTTCGCTTCAGCTACTAAATGGACCCTTTACTTCTTGTTACAAATAACTCATAGACACTTTTATAATGGTATCTTCTCCAGTCCAGTCATATGAAAAAGAATTCCTTCCCCTCCCCAGGATCATTATTTTCCTTTTGTCATACCCCTGGGATCTCTCATAGTGAGGGAGAATTACAAGCTGTGTGGAGGAATATTGGATGAACTGTAGAGACTGGGCAGGTAAGAATGGCAAGGGGGTGTAGGGAGATGAATTTCTCCCCTGAATCTCAGGCAAGCTAATTGTAAGGACAAGTGCACCCAGGAATGGTAAGAAGAAAATACTTCCTAAAACCGGGAGCTTTTTGAAATAGATGATGCATTTCTCTTTCATAGAGCAGGCTGTGCTTACAATTCTACCTCCTGTTTGGAAGAATAAACTTCCTTCCCTTTCCCCCAGAAGTAAAAACACCAGTTTGCAGCTTGCTTCCCCTGCGTTGAGGACAGGTAGTTTAGAGGGGTTGCCTATGGGAAACACACCTGGGCTTTGTTATAAGGGAACTTAAAATAAACTAACTGAAATGGGTAAATGTATAAATAAATGAACACAGGTAACAACACTGAACAGGGAAGTAGCTGGGTAACAGATAGATGGATAACAGTCAGGAAAAGGAGCTTGGATTCACAGGGGGTTCTTATTTTTCAAACTAGCTATCTGGGTAAGGACAGACAAAGAAGGAGTATGGTAACTGTGATATTTCATGATTGTGATAGGAAAGGATAGGGTATAGGTAAACTGATACTAAGATCTATGGATCTCAACCCAGGGGTATAGGGATGGATAAAAATCTACTCTTGTAGCTAAATCTTATAGCAGACTTTTAATAGCAAGGTCTTGCTGGGAAGAGGGCATCTCACATGAAGTCCAATGTTGATTTCTTCAAAGCTGATGACAGGAAACTTGAATTACAGCTAAATAATCCAAAGTCATGAGAAGGAGAAGGGATGGTTTCTATGTCCAACACAAAGATCCAAAAGGCACTTCTCAACCTTGCTCCTTCACTGGGATGCTTGATTGAAGATGGTAATTAATCTAAAATCCAGGGAAACAGCTTCAGGAATGGCCTGTCACAACAACTCCACCATTAGACCTTCAGGCAGCAGGTCCTCAGTGCCAGGTTCAGACTGTCACTAATACTCTCAAGATTCTGGATTCTCCCTTGCCACAGAGTCGGCCCTGCTAAGCAATGCTTAGCTAAACTAAATCCTATATTCCTATAACAGCTTTCAAGGCAAGCAGTAAGCAAGCACTCAGCTGTTGGAATTGTAAGTTAAAGAGGGATTAATACTTTCCAAGCCTCTGGAGAGCTGCTCCAATCAGCAGCAGCAACAGCAACAGCAACAGCAACAGCAATAGCAACAGCAGGAGGAGGAGCAGAAGCAGGTGGCTAGGACCACCCAGGGAGTTAGCAGCAGGAGGCAGGATCACTAGCAACACGTGGCAGCTCTGAGGAGAATTAGAAGTTCTCTCAGAGTTCACAGTGTGTGGGGGGGATTGGAGGGGAAGCAAAAGCCATGACAGAAGAAATGTGGTTTCTTTTCACACTAATCTATTCAGAGAGAATTAAAGGTTCTGTACCCCACTTCTGTGGTTGCCATAAATGTAAGAGTAAAATTAATTGTCCAATACTTCAAGTATTTTTTAAAATTTATTATCTGACAAATAGAACCATGTGTCTGAGTTTTTCCACCTGCTCAAAATGCCTACTCTGCCAAAGCCTCAACAGGAAGACAAAAAGCTAGACATGGAACTCCACCCAATTTATGTCCTGTCTATGACAGCACATAATGCCAGGAAGTGATTGGATTTCTGGGAATAGTAGTTTTTCCTGGGATCATTGTTTTTAGGGTAACAGATTCCAATTTCACAAGATAACTTCAACTTTAAAAGCATGAATAAAAAATCAGCAAAAGAGGGAGCTATCAAACTCTCATTACAAAATTGGTATTTTTCTACTCCCCAGACATTTAACCTTCCTATAGCATTTTGTCTATACTATTATATCCCTTAATGTAGGGAAAATTTTAAAAATTAACTGAAAATTAGTTGCTTAATTATTCTCATTAAAGATGAGGAAAATGGGCAAGCAATGGTTTAAAGACTTGCTCAGGGCCACATAGCTACTGTTCAAGGCCATATTGAAACTGTATTTCTGAGCTCAATTCTACCATTTGCATTAAGTTATTCATCCTGACCACTGCTATTTCATTAGTAGACAACTTCTAATTATTTCTAGAAAAAAATATAAATTATAAGTTATAGTTGCAGAATTGCCAATTCATTCTGGATGGACCATTGGAGACCAATATTGAACTGGGTCTTGAGCAAGGAACCCAGAGATTACATCAGATTGTGAAGCATAAAAACTGGAAACTTTTAACATAGAGAAATAGAAGGAAAAGGGAAAGGAATATGAGAAGAAATAGGATAGGGCAAGGAAGGGAATAAACAAAGGAAAGCCCCTTAAGGGACTTGGACTAAGAAAAGGAAAAGTAGATTAAGAGAAAGTAGGACAAGGGGATAAGAAAAGTAAAGGACATCAAGAAGAGAGTACATATCAAAAAATGTAGGAGATAAGTTGATTGATAAGGGAATGACTCAGGATTAAAGAAGAAGATTTCTAAAATTAAACCCCTAACAAGAAATAGAATGCAGGGGTGGGAAGGTGTGTGTGTGGAGGGAACATTTGGAAAGGCAGATAGAATAGGAACTAGAAGGTAAGGGGGAAAGATAAGCAAGAGATACTTAGAAAAGTGGGCAAATTTGTAAGGAGGAGTGCAAAGGGAGAGGATAAGGGAAGATTAATAAGGGGTTTGAATTGGAAATATAGTGGACAGAAGAAATTGGACATTGTAGGAAGATTATAGCAAAAAGAAATGAAGAGTAGAACAATGAGGAAAAATAGAATGGAGAGAAATGCAAAATTAGCAATTTTATCATTGAATGTGAATGGGACAAATTCATAGATAAAATGAAATTGGTTAGCACAATGGATTAAAATCCCAAACCTGATAATATGTTATTAGCAAAGGTGTTAAAAAGAAACAACATATAGAGAAAGCAAAAATAAAATGCTGATACAAAGAAAGTGCAGGTAGCAATCATGTTCTATGACAAAGTTAAAGCTAAAATAGATATAATCAAAAGAGGTAAGCAGGGAAACTATATTGTATTCAAAGGTTTCTTAGATAACAAAGCATTATCAATTTTTAATTTACATGCTTCAAGAGTTTTAGTATCCAAATTTTAAAGGAAAAAATTAATGAATTAGAGATGGGAATAGATAACAAAACAATAATAGTGGGGAACTTCAATCTTTCCCTCTCAGAACTAGATAAATCTTACCAAAAAAAGGAAATAGAAAAAATCAATGATATGACTAGATCTTAGATAAGTTAAATGACAGATATCTGAAGATAATTGAATGGGAACGGAAAAGAGCATACCTTCTCCATGGCATGGAAACAAAAAGTAAAAACTAATTGGAGACTAAATAACTCAGTCTTAAAGAATGAGTGGATTAAAGAGGAAATTATTAAAAAATGAATAATTTCATTTAAGAGAATGATAATGAGACAATATACCCAAACCTATGGGATACAGCAAAATCAGTAAATAGAAGGAAATTTATATCTCTAAATTCATACATTAATAAAATAGAGAAAGAAAATATTGATGAATTGGAAATGCAATAAAAAAATAGAAAAGAACAAGTCAAAAATCCCCAACTAAATATCAAATTTGAAATCCTAAAAATTAAAATAAGATGCATAATATGTAATGTAAGAAAACCATTGAATTAATAAATATGTTTGGAGGTGGTTTTGTGAAAAAAAATCAACAAAATTGATAAATTATTGGTTAATAAAGAGGAGAAAACCAAATCACTAGCATTAAAGATGAAAAGGGTGAATATACCACCAATGAAGATGAAAGTAAAGCAATTAGAATATAGTTTGCTCAATTATCTAAAAACAAATTTAACAACTAAAGAGAAATAGAAGAAGGCCCCAAAAAACAAACAAACAAAAAGCACTGCCTAGACTATCAGAGCTCGAAATAGAGAACATAAATAAATCTTTTCAAGAAAAAGAAATTAAACAAACTGTAAGCGGAAATTCCTGAGAAAAAAAGCATAAGGACTGGAAGTAACAAGTCCATAAGAACACCCTAGGCCCATTGAGGCAAAAGCAGCTAGGAAAGACATATTTTCGGATCTGCCTCAGACCCTTAGCAAGGACTGGTCTTGACCTTTTAGGTCTAACAAATCATGTCTGAGAACACCTGGCTTTTTTAATTGGCTCAGAAAATCCTGAACAGTTATCATAGATCTTGAGCTCTGTCTCAAGGACAAATGGCCTTCACTGTGTATCAGCTATGTCTCAGTCTTTGTATTGCTAAGAAATTCTTATGTCAGTGATACACAGACCAAAAGAAGCTTTGTAGATTAGTATTGATGAAGTGTATGCAGGTGGACACTCTAATTGACATTAAAGAATTTGACATGATAACTTCCTTCTTGATATATTGTATTCCATTGTTCTTGGTGTGTAGAACTGTATGAATATTGAACTTATATCCTCAATAAATTGGACTCCGTGATTCCACTTGCAAACCCCCCAGGTCTCATAACTATCAATTATGTCTGATTGTACTCTTCACATGTTTCTGTCTCTGTTGCTATCTCCCTCTCTCTTTGCTTTCTAAGATGGCAGTCTGCCACACATGTTCTTATTCAGAATTTTCAGCTCAGCTGGTCTGCTTGCCAGAGCACACATTGTAACCTGCGTTCCAACTAACTGAGCTCATAGCAGCCACTAGCCAGGGGCAGGACTCTCCCCGACTTTTAACCGTAGCTACCTGAAAAAACAAAACAAAACACGGAATGGGGTTTTTTCTCAGCCCCTAATACAGATGAATTTGCAAGCAAATTATTCCAAACATCTAAGGATCAACTAATTCCAATATTTAACAAATGATTTGAAATAACAGGGAGCTTTGTCAAACTCCTTTTATGAAACAAATATGGTACTGATACCTAATCAAAGAAAAGCAAAAACAGAGAAATGTATAGATCAGTCTCATTAATAAATATGGATGTGTAAATACTGAACAAAATACTAGCTGTGGACTACAATAATATATCACAAAAATAATATATTGTGACCAAACAGGGTGTATAACAGGAATATAGGAATGGTTTAATGTAAGAAAATATTAACAAAATTTATAATGTCTATAATAAAAGTAGTAAAAACTTATCATTTGTATCAAAATATGCAGAAAAATCCTTTGACAAATTACAAAACATATTCTCATTAAAATCACTGGAAAGTATACTTATAAAGAGAGTTTTTCCTAAAATGATACAAAACATTTACCTAAGAACATTAGAAAGTATTATTTGTAATGGGGAGAAGCTAGAAGTCTTCCTGATCAGATCAGGAGTGAAAAAAGGATGCTCATTAGCCCTAATATGATTTAATATATTATTGGAAATGCTAGCAGTACCAATAAGTGTGGGAGGCTAGTAAGAGAAAGAGAGTCTGAAAAAGAAATTTTTTTTCTGGACACCATTGAAAACTACTTTGCTAGTCAGAGCCAGACAGGATGGGTTATCTAAGATAAAAATCTTGACTCCTCTTTTGACCCCTTTTGTGATCCACACCTTTTTTTATTGGAAAAGCATTATAGTCTTATTGGAAAACTTTAAGTCCTTAACAAACCAGAAGTAAAGAGTTAACAGTTTCTCTTTGAGACAGAAATTTAGAGGCTTAAGCTGTATGGCCTTTGAAACAATTTCCAGGCAACCAAGGTCAAAATTAGAAAAAAAATTATTTAGCTTTCTGATAATAAGACAGCTGGGATTCAGCCTTGGCCTTGTTCTATTCCAGACTATCCCTACCTTGAAGTCACTTACACTCTTTTGACATGACATAATTTGTATTTTCTGTGAAACTGCGAAGTTTCTTTGTGCCTTTGTGTGAAATGGGGTTTGAATTATGTATATATTAAACTTGTGACTTAATGGTACTTTGGAGATGGAACCATGAGCTGACAGAAATCCAGAGTCTCCTTGTATTTCTTTATCACTAAGCCATCCTTATCAGATCTCCTGGAAATATTGGATAACTTTCAACAAATAAGAGGGAAAAAAAAGAAATTGAAGGAGTCATGTTATAAATAAGTGGGTAATCTTTGGTAGTGAGGAGGGATGAAGTGATAAAGGATGATAGGAGGAGGAATGAAGGGGATAGCTGAATGAAGGGATGAATGGGTAGGTAGTATATAGGAAGGTAAGGGAAAGGAATGGGAGTATACAGGAGGGCAGCTCAAACAGGCTTATTTACTGAGGCTAGAGACAGAGGGTACAGGGAGGAAATAGGCTGGGTTGTTTAGGCAGGGAAGATACCTCTAAGGTACAAGAGGAATTTGGGCCAATCAGAAATGTTTAGATCAAGGCTGGGGGTTTCTCTTCTTAATTTCTAAAGTCCTTTGAGGGAGGAGTCGAAGGTTCCTCCCTGACAGTGAATTTGATGTCTGCAGGACATCTCCACTGGATACTGTAATTTAGAAAATGGCAGAATAGAATTCTTGCAGGATACAGGGTCAAGCCTCATCCAGAATTCTGGGTGACCCCTCCTGGAGAAATCTGGGTAAGGGGACAGTTGTAAAGGAGTGAAATGGTTGATTCCCGGGGGTCGAGGTGAGCAGGTCTCTCTGCTCACTGTTCCTGGTTTGGGGTTTGCCTGGGAGGCCATAGTGGCAAAAGCCATTGTGGTTTCTATTCAGGAGTTTGCCTGTCTAATGGAATTCTGAAATGAGTACAAACACTCCCCATTGTTCTCTTTTATTTAAGAAGTCAACCCTGAAGTGACACACGATTGTCACCATATGAACTTCTGTATGGTCACGCTCCATGGCATAGTTCATCCCATAAGTCAGCTATCTTATCACACCTTGGAGCTGAATGTCAGCTATATAAATATACAGAAGCTTTAAAGAAAAGACTGGATGAATTGCACAAACTTGGCTTGTTAACCCAGAGAGTTCCTTTGGACTTTAGCTTACATCAGCTTAAACTAGGAGATATGGTCTACATAAGGAAATTTGAAAGAAAATCCGTTCTAGACCCTAAATGGGTTGGGCTTTACCAGGTACTATTAACTAGTCCAACTTATGTAAAAGTTGAGAACAGAGACCCCTGGTTCCATATAACACATGTGAAACCTGTAAAAGAACATACTGTACATGAAGAACACCATGATACACCAACTAAATTAGAGCAACATGAAATGAATACATGGCCAGATCCACAACAAACAGAATGTACTGTTGAAGAAGAATGAATTGCTTGAAATTCTAAAAAAAACAAAAAGAAAAAAACTGCAAAAATTTTTTGCACCACAAAAACAACACAATGGAAATCAACACAATTACATCACAATGACTAATGTTCCTGATTAAGAAGATGATAAGCCAACCACCCAACAAGATGATAGACAACAGACAAGTATGCATGTGGTACAGATGAAAAAATAGAAGAACACAGGAGCTACAAGCTGCAAAAATTCACAGCAGAGGTGGCACAAACAAATAGACAATCACAAGAGTTTTGTAATCTTTATTAAGTACTGTGCAGGAAGAAGACTGGAAGGAAGAAATACGTAAGGCAATAATATCATGTCATAAACACACATTACAAAAATGAGACATCACATGATAGATTGCATGCCACACCACATATGCTACACAAGGAGAATTGTGGTTCTCCAGTGTGCCCAGAAGATCTGTGCAGAAAGGGGTAAGTATGTGCATGCATCAGCACTCATTAGTTCATTGGACACAACACAAAACTGACTGTTCACCTTTTGACGTAGACCTCATGTAGATAAATGAGAGTCTCTTTTGTATATATGTATTATATATACATATTACATGTGAATAGCTGTATATAATGGAAGGGTATCCTAGAATCTCTAGCATAGCAAAAGATCCATTGTTTGTTTTTTGATTTGATAGACATCAAGGGAACTTCCACCTGTAAATAGGCATTGTGGATAGCCTGGATTATAATTACTAACACATAGTATAGAGTTACTAATAGCTTAGGGAAAGGTAGCTTTAGGTATCTTTGAAATATAGAGTTAGTCAGGGAGAGTCACTATAGTCTATGAGAATAAGTAATGTATATAGCTTGGTACACACTTAAAACTAACAAGATAACATACTAACAATTTAGAACTTATAAGTATTAACACATAAACGTAGCTTAAGTAAGGTAGTAACATGAAATCTTAGACTTAAATGTATAGACAGTTCTATAACACTTTGCTTATAAAGTTTTACCATGTTCCTTTTGTTGTGAGTTAGGAGCAAGTAAGCACTTTAGTTTTTTGTAATTTTGCTTTTGAATGTGTTTCAAATATGTTTACATTGCATGCTTTAGGAATAGTGATTGCAACTTATAATTGTTGCAGATTTGATTTTCTGCTTGTGTTACTCTGTTGCATTCGTAGTTATGCTTGTACCTTGTACCAAAACCCCATGTTTTTCCTTTGTGTACTTTCCTTTTTCCCTCCTTAGATATGGGCAGATAATAAAATAAGCCATAGCAATAGCAAGACTATTAAGGTGTTAGGAATAAGACATTGTTTAGGAAGTTGCTTAGTTATAGCACAGAGAGGGTAAACTGTGCTGAAATATCTTAAGGCTGCAGAATTTCCAGTGGAAATTTCTACCAGAAAAGGGGGAAATACTGTAATATAGAAAATGGAAGGATGGAATTCCTGCAGGATACAGGGTCAAGCCTCACCCAGAATTCTGGGGGACTCCCCCCAGAGAACTCTGGGTAAGGGGACAGTTGTAAAGGAGTTAAACAGTTGATTCTTGGGGGTTGAGGTGAGCAGGTCTCTCTGCTCACTGTTCCTGGTTTGGGGTATGCCTGGGAGGCCATAGTGACAAAAGCCATTGTGGTTTCTACTCAGGAGTTTGCCTGTCTAGTGGAATTAGACCTTCATTGCAATAGTATTTTATTATTCATTTAGTTATTTAGATATTAGGAGTAATTACTATTAGCTTTGAGGGCAAGTAAGCTAAAAGTCTGCCACTCCCTCCTGGGGGAGGGGCAATTTCTACCTAACTGATTAGAGCTTCCCAGTTTATCCAAACCCTTGATACCCTTTCCCTGCCTTCCCTTCCTTCTTTATCTTTAAATAAAAACTTTATCTTTAGTAGCAGTGCCTGAGTATTATTTGGGTATACTCACTACAGCCATTAAGCTTGGCTCCTGACAGTTGCCAGCCTAAGAAGTCAGATCTTTCTCAGTCCTTAACATCAAGAGATCAAGCTTCTCCTTTGTGCCTCAATCAGATCTATGGGGAATATATGTGTGAGAAAGGGAACATCATTAAAAATTTGCATTTGCTGAATCTTTCTTGAAGACACACTGCCCTGTCTCCATTTTCAACTGAAAACCAACTGCTTGGGAGGAGGGTTTTGAGAGCAAGAGGTACCTTACCCCCTCCCTACTCACTCAAGCCTGTTTGTGGGGGAGGTGAGGGAGTCTTGCAGACTCCTAGCCCAGGCCAGTCCATCAGCTTCCCAAAATCCCTGTTATTACAAACATAACAGTACTTCCTGCCCAAGATGGATGCCTAGGTTTCCCCCAAGAAAATAAAAGGAAAATAATTCTTCCCTGTTCAGCCTTTGCCTTAATCTTCAATACAATCATTCACCGGAGGCCTTGGATAGGTAACAAAGAGGATTTATTAATATCAGGGATAGTCAGAGGGAAGGAGGTTTTAGGTTTTCTAACTGATGCTAGGGAGAAATCTGAGGCTCGGGGAAGAGTCACAGGAGAGGGTCATACTGAGAGAGGTCTGCTCTCCCAGTCAGGAAGATTTGACTACCTTTGAAGTAAAGGTATTTATCAAATCACTAAATTAGAGGTGGTTTAATTTAGAATGTCCTACTTGCCTACTGAAATTAAAACCAAGATGTCGAACCACCAAGCCCACCCTTCCTCCCAGGGCCCAAAGGGAAATTTAGGGAAAATAGTAGGGATATAGATGGAGAGATCAGGGACAGGTCCAGAGAAATCAGCTAGGTCCAAAAGTCCCAAAGACAATCAGCACAGGCCAATGCTGAAGCCAAAAGGCAAAAGTCCCTCAGTTGGAACTTCAGCACTACTTATATCCACAGGTTCCAACTGCCTTTCTGAACATTCTAAAACCCCTAACTTCCAGGGCTGCTTACAGTTGAATTTGAAAAAGCCAAAGGCTTCTGGTAGCAACAATGCATTACAATCAGAATGGACAAAGAAGTAATAAAACTATATTTGTTTGTTAGGACATGATGATATGTGTAGAACATCCTAGAAATCAATTAGAAAGTTAGTTGAAATTATCAGTAATTTTAGTGAGTAGCAGGATATAAAATGTATCCACATAAATCATAAACGTTTTTATATATTAATGACAAAGTCCTACAAGAAGAAATAGAAAGAGATACTCCATTTAAAATAACCACAGATAGAATAAAATAACTGGGAATATACCTGTCAAAACAAATCCAGGAGCTACATGGATATAATAATAAAGCCCCTTTTTATAAAATCCAAATAATTAGAAAAATATAAATCATTTATGGTTGGCCAGAGATAATATAATTATGTTAATCCTACCTAGGCTAATCTACCTACTTAATGCCATTCCAGTTAAATTACCAAAAAATATTTATTGTGTTAGAAAAATAATAACAAAATTCATATAAAAGAATAAAAGTTCAAATATATCAAAGAAATTAATAAAGAGAAAATAAAGGAAGGAGTTGTAGCAGTACTCGATTTTAAATCATATTATAAAACAGTAATTATCAAGACTGTCTGATGGAAAGTTAGATGTAGACAGAAACTAGGTATAGATCAATATCTTACCATTCACTAAAATAAGATAAAAAAGGATACCTGATCTACATATAAAAGATATCATATGTAAATTAGAACAAGGTGCACACTATCATATTTATGAGGAATTTATGAGTCAAAAGAAATGGAGAGCATTGTGTAATGTAAAATAGATAATTTTGAGAGCATTAAATTGAATTTTTTGTGCAAATAAAACAAATGTTGCCAAGATTAGAATGAAATCAGAAAATTAGGGGAAAATCTTTATAAATAGCCTCTCATGCAGAGGTCTCATATCTAAAATATATAGAAAATGTTGTCAAATTTATAAGATTAAGAACCACTCCCCAATTGTTAAAAGGGCAAAACATATGAACAGAAATTTTTCAGATGAAGAAAACACACACACACACACACAAACACATACACAAGTGTATGTGTGTATATATATGAAAAAATGTGACAAATCACTAATAATTTGAGAAATGCACACCAAAACAACTGAGATATTACCTCAAACTGAGAAGATTGGCTAAAATTTAAAAAGGGCAAAATGACAAATGTTGAAGGAGATGCGGAAAATGGGGAAACTAATGCACTGTTGGTGTAGCTGTGAATTGACCCAAACATCCAATCCAAACTGGAGAGTAATTCTTAGTTACTTCCAGAGTATTATACAACCATTAGACATAGTAATACCATTAATTGATCTTTTTCCCAAGGAGGTCAGGGAAAGAAGAAAATAGTCAATATGTTTCAAAATATTTAAAAACTCTGTGATGTCAAAGAATTGGAAATTAAGGAGATGCCCAACAATTGGAGAATGGCTGAAGAAATTGTGGTATATGATTGTGAAGGAATACTACTGCAACATAAGAAATGATGAATGGACTGATTAAAAAAATTGGAAAGAAGTACTTGAGATAGTGAATAGTGAAATGAAAAGAACCAGAAAAAAAATTATACACAGCCATGGAAGTAATGCTGGAAGAATAAACTATGAATGCCATCTGTAGAAAGTGAACAGAAAGGGAAATATGAAAAAATTAATTTATATGTACATGTTGGCCAACTTGGAGCTGTCTTTTAGGATGTAGGGAGAGCAGTGAGTGATAGGGTCACTAGTGCATGGGATTTATTATGTAGATATGAAGATAAGTAAGATAAACATATGAATTATTTGTTATTCCATTTGCGTACTACATTGTTTTTCTTTGTATATGGAAATTCTTATTTAATTTGGTTTCCTAAAATTTGGAGTGAAAATAAATTTTAAAAATAAACTTGTGCTTTGATATTCTCTGTAGGTTTCACAAATACCCATGCACAAACTTGAATAGTTTTCAGTGTTTTGAAATACACACACACACACACACACACACACACACACACACACACACACACACCCCTACACAGTAGGATGAATGAGAGAAATAATGTCAAATTTTTTCAAATATATAATTTATCAACTTACAATTAGAGATTCAGGAAAACAAGACAGCATTTTTATAATTTATGTAGATTATCCAAAGTTGTATAGTAGAAAGAACATTGGATTATTCTTTTAATGAACTGAGATAAATTCTTGGAACTCTCACCAACAAACTTTGGAACAACCTTTCTATGTCCTCCTTTAAGTTTCCTCATCTGTATTATGTAACTAATAATATTTACTTTTTCTTATAGGTGAGATTGAAGGATTGTAATGATATAAAGGTATTCAGTTAGGAAGGTATATATTTATGTATTGTCATGAAAATACATGTGTACTGTGTACACAGAAATACTTAAAGTAGTTAGAAAAATAAAGCCTTTAATCAGGAAAGATATAGTGTCCACTATTCTGCTGCCACCATTATCTCTGAGATGATTACTGTGCTGGATTATCCTCCAAAGAACAATAGGATTTGGAGAATTTATATACCTTTTGGGAAACTGA
This sequence comes from Gracilinanus agilis, assembly GCF_016433145.1. Taxonomy (NCBI): domain Eukaryota; kingdom Metazoa; phylum Chordata; class Mammalia; order Didelphimorphia; family Didelphidae; genus Gracilinanus; species Gracilinanus agilis. The sequence continues at coordinate 533,371,449 of NC_058130.1, read as the reverse complement.
AGACACAGAAGTATGATTGATTAACATTACCATGGTTACAAGGAAAGGGGAAGCCCAAGACAGGATTATCAGGTTGAGGCTAATGCTTTACAATGGATATAAAGGAAAGGGTCCAGCCAAGGACTGGGCTATCTGGAAAAGGACCTTGATACAAAGGGAGAAACTACCAGGACAAAAAGGTACTTAACATTTGATTAGGTCTGCTAATTCCACCCAACTAGAGCCATTAAGTACTTTAAAGTCTATTATTCACTCTGAAATGGCTAAGTATGAGATCTCTCTGGAGGTGAATTCTCAGGGGAACAGGGACAAACTTGGGGTCTCCAGCTTTCAAGTTGACAAACTTGGGGTCTCCAGATTCTAAGTTGACAGTTCCTACATGTCATATTAATCAAGGAATGTGTACATATCTATATACATGCATATGCATATACTTTATGCACATGCATATATAAATGTCATTTACATAAAGAGATTATGCACACATTTGTGATATGTACTATGCTACATACTTTTAAAATATCTCATTTGATATTAATAATACCTCTGTGATATGAGTTATTATTATCATACCCATTTTGCAGGTCAGGAAACTAAGGCACAGAGAAATTAAGTGACTTGCCCAGAATCATTTAACTAATAACTATTTGAAACTGTATTTGAATTCAGGTCTTTCAAACTCTAAGGCCAGCACTCTTTCAATTGTACCTCTGATCTGCTCCTGATATGAAATGTACAAAATTTATTCTCATTAATCAAGAATAAAAACAAACAGAAATCTCAAACTATGATTTTTTTGGAAAGTTTATCCAATATTTCCATTCCTTGTATTGATCCCCAAAACTCCAAGATACTGAATAATAATTTAGATAGTAGAGTCAGAAAGGAATTTAATGATCAGCTGCACAAACTTCATTTTACAAATGTGGAAACTGAGGTTTAGAAAGGATTAAGTACCTCCTCAAGATCATATGCAAAGTAAGAAACTGGGAAATTATTCAGACTTATGTCCTCTTATTCCACATCCACTACTCTTTCCAAATAGTGCTGCCTCTCAAATCCTGAAATGTTTTGTGAAAGATGAAAAATATGGTATATTATATCTCATATAGTTTAGTGCTAACTATAAGTTATCATCTTATAAATTTCTGAGAATCTACTATATATGAAGTGAATACTTTTCTTCTCATTCAGTTAGCCATAACGTGCCATTCTCCAAGTTTTCCAGAAAAAAAATGGTTACCTAATATATTCTGGTTAAGGTATAGTGAGAAGTAAATAAATTACCTGGAAAAATTTATCTGTGAATGTATTTTGCTATCTTGATTTTTGAGAAGGTCAGAGTAAAGACCAGTTATTGCTAACAATAGAAGAATACACTAAAGCAATCTTCTGATCATTTGTGTTCATCTCTAAAACTATTTGAGGACTCATTTTACATCTCAATCATGACTTAATAAACAATACAAATTATGCCCTACCCCCCTTCAGAAATCAGTTCATTCCTGCTCTTGATTTTGTTTTTTTGTAAAATCTTTCCAATTTGTTTAGACTTAAATCACACAACCACGTGCATATTTACACACACATACAAACCTATCTCTCTCTCAAACATCTATCCATATACTGTATTTGAATATAAAAATCAAGATGAAAAATGCTTCCCAATATAATCATCTTCTTAGGGAAACTAATTAACATTAGAGTTTCTCACTTTTTCGAAAGGGAGACAAATGTTATCAGTGGTAAATCTAAGTTGATTTTTTTCCTACTTTGATATTTCATCAATTCTGTGATCCTATTGTTGTGAGAATTCTACCCACTGTAGAAAAAAATCTGTCTGAGCTAGTGTGGTGTTTTGAATAGGACCATGTGGTATGGGCATTGTATCTTTTAAGCCAGGAAAACTGTAAACAAGGAAATTCCCTTGCTCCCTTCTGTCCTTGTGACTGCTAACCCAAGAATATCTGATAACTTCCTTGAATCATCCTTTAGTTTGAGATGGATATAGAGATGTACCTCTAGGCTACACCTTGATACCATTGGACTGTATCTCAGGCATCTATCTGTTCCCTAAACTATAAGGATCTTTGACCAGACCCTAGTCAGATGACCAAATACCCCACTGAATGCCTGAGTGTTTACCACTCTGGAATCAGGTCCACACCAATCCAGACATCATGTCCTCAGTGTTGTAAAGAATATAAAACCCCCAGGACTGAGGCATTCTGGGAGCAAATCCCCATGTTTCACTCATGCTGTCTTGCTAGCCAATAATTCTACATTACTAATAAATCTCTCTTTTTTTACTTTTAAGTTAATTTTCTGAGTCTTGCATTCTGGCAAAAGGCATCCTTTCCAAACCCAGGGGTTCACCATTATACCCCATAACATTGGCATGTACCCCACAACAAATGGACTTGCAATCAGGAATGAATCACCATTACTACCTTTTAATATGGCAGAGTTTGCAAGTCAGAAAGAAGAATATGACCTATACTCTTCAAGCAGGAAGAACTGAGCAGGTCTGTTGTTCAGCCATTTTTCAGTCATGTCCAATTCTTCATGACTCCATTTAGGATTTTCTTCCTAAAGATGTTGGAATAGTTTATCATTTCATTCTCCATAACATTTTACTGATAAGGAAACTGAGGCACTAAGGATTAAATTACTTGTCCACATTTACTCAGCTGGTATCAGAGACTAAATCTGAATTCAAAAAGTGAAGTCTTTCTGATTTTAGGCTCAGTACTCTATCTAATGTACTACCTTGCTCTCCTTTAAGCAGCTTTAGATATAGCAAGAAGTACCCCAAAGGAAGTATTAGATTAAACTTAAAAATTTTGAAGATCCTTTCTCTATAATACTAGCTAAATGAATGTTTGTGGATTGATTTTTATCTATTTCTCCCTAGTGGATAAAAAAGCACATTATTTCACTACTTTCTTCTACCTTCTAGGCATAGTGTTCAGGGTGATGGGCCTAAAATTAACGTCTGGCCCCAAAAATGTTTCCTAACCCCTGACCAGTCTTCCTTATCTCCCCTTTGATGGATGTTTGCCAGATGTTTCCTGACCCCTGACCCTGAAACCCCCTTGATAAATGTTTTCCAGAAGCTTCCTGACCCCTGACCTTTGATGAATGTTTACCAGATGCTAACATCCCCCTTGATGACCGTCTGTTCCCATATCCCTTTGTTCAGAAACCTTATAAAAACCCTTGGCTAACATATACAGGGGGTCAGTCAGGCATGCCTCTCTACCTATTGTCCCTAGCATCACTGCTAGCCAATAAATGAGCCTCTTCTTGCGTATTGCATTGTCAGTGTGATTCCTCCAGCCACAACTGAATCTGGGTATTAAAATTTGGGTACAACAAGGGTACAGGAGCAAAATTGGTGTTCCCAAAAAACCCAGATGACACAGATTATTTAATAATTAACATGCTTATTCTTGAAGTTAGAAGAGAAATTAAATAATATCTAGTGCAGATTTCTCATTTTACCACTGAAGAACTGAGATATAGAAAAATTAAATGATCTGTCCATGGTCATTCAGGCAATTACTCACAGGTTTTCAAACAGAGGTCCTTTACCTCTTCATTGCATAGGACATTATAAAAGCTGACATCTGTTGGGCTGAAAGATTTATACTGGAAAAATTATTCTGTCACCTTGTCAGTCACATGATATTCCCAAATTAAATTTTTCAGAAATCTTAATTTTGTAGAACTTAAATATTTACAAACATACAAAAAACTATATCAGAAAAATACAAAAGAAAGGACTCTTCAAAATTGCTGTTAAAATATTTACCATTCTTTCAGTTGTTTCATTTTTTAATACAGTTTTTAAAGATCAAAAGCAGACAACAAGCTACATAAAATCCATCTTGATAATAACTAAGACATTTTTCGGAGATTATTTTCTTTAAAGTTCCAGGGAGAAGAATCTCTTTTCCTATATTGGCAAGGACATTTTCTATTACAGATTTGTACAATACAAGCAACAATAGTTGTTATTATCAAGAGTACCTAAAAAACTATATAACCAGATGGTCTAATCTTCTGAATTAAAAAGAAGAGTAACAACAATTATGTCTTGCATTTGAATCATGCTTTAGAGTTCTCCAAACATATTTATTTGCTATGTACCAATTAATCTTTACCTTGAGATAACCCTGGGGATAAATAGGGCAGAGATTATCTCTATTTTACAAACAATTTAAATTAAGTTCAGATATTCATTTTCCATGGCTAATTAGTTTGTAGAACCAAACTGTCATTTAGGACGTCTAGATAGTGATCTTTATGTTATGCCAGGATTTAATATAAAAAAATATGAATTGTGTGTGTGTGTGCATTTGTGTTAATTTCTGGATTATTGGTATATGCAGGTTACACAATTCAACATAATGGACTTATTTTTATATTCCTATTTTTAACTGGTTATAGTGCTATACTAAATGCAATATTCCAGATGCAGTTTAGACAGAGTACAGTACAAAGGTGATATCACCTTATTCATGAAAGTTATTTCTCTTATCCTAATCTATTTTTTAAAAGGTTTTTTATGGCAACGTCAAATTGCTGATTCATGATGAGCTTGAAGTTCAATAAAAATTCCAGATTTTTTTCAAACTGATGCCCAGCTATGTTTTTCCCAATCTTTCATTTGTGAAATTCACTTCTGAATTCAAGAGTAAGATTTTATGGTTATTCTTATTAAATGTCACTTCAAATTTAGTCCAGTAGTATATGAAGTCCATCCTATCCTATCCTTTTTTATCTTGTCCTGCCCTATCTAGTACTAACCTATTTTTTGCTCCCAGGCTCTCCTCTCCCCTTCCATCATCTCCTCTTTCCTCTCCCTTCCTCTTTTTCATCCTCCCTTTATCCAGAAATTTAAGCCTGCCTTACACCTATTCCTAAAACCTATATTTTCCTATAAACTTCTTAAATTTTTTTTGTTGTTCCTTTTCTGTGTGTTTCATTTATTTATTTTTTTCAGATTACGTGTTGATACAGTTTTCAACAACAATTTTCTGACATTTTGCTGTCCATGTCCAATCTTTTTTATTTCTTAAGAGAAGACTAGCAACCCTGGACACAAAGAGAAAACTGGATGTTATTTTTTGCCTCTTTCCAGTTTTGTACACCTATATTTATCTTCTCTACACTTCAGACCTCATTATCTTTATCTTTAAATATTATATTACCTTTATAATTGGCTTATATGCTTATATACTCTCTCCTCTTTAATTAGAGACTATACAATGACAAAAAATGCAGGTATTGCAGTAATATTACCCAGGTCTAATCTTCATAATGATAGTAAAAATAAATTAAATTATTTATACTCTTTTTTCATTTTTTCATTTAGTGCACACACACAAAGACTATCATATCTTAATTTTTCCTAAAAATATTCAGGTAATTAATTTAAAAAAATATTTTCACTTGATTTTTCCAGGGCTGAAGGAGGCAAATTGAACACCAAATTATAGTTCCTATGTCTTAGGGAGAAATGTCCAAAAAATGAGGAGGTCTAATAGATGAGAAGACTAAATAATGTTCTCAAATGTTCTATTAGTTCTTCCTAAGAAGGAATAAACTGGCAAAGATTTGGACATTATTTATATTTTAACCTGATGCTGGGCTCTTAGCTTTTAATATATCCCTTCTTTTTAGTAAAATAATTGAATGTTTTTTCAACCTCCCTGCCCAGTAGCCTCAGTATATTTATTGATGATTTTTTTCCTGCTGATACTGTAGACACTTCTCTCAGCTTATCTGCCCTTTTGTTTCTCCAATTTTCTATAAGTTGTAAAGGGCTTATATATGTTACTATAGAGATTAAGTCATTCCCTAATTCATTTACTCTTGCTTTGGGTTGCTAAGTTATTTTTGCAATTTACATGTTCAGCAGCAAATGTGCTTACCTCAGACAGCTAGAAACACCATCAAGCCTCTTTTCTTAAATGTCAACACCCCATTGGCTTAAGTTAATTTCTCCATTACACATATTTCTGCTTATATAATGACATTTTTCTTAAAGGATCTCTATTGCTTTGATTTTTTTTACGGGACGGAGCAGAGGTTGAATTAAATAACATACATCATAACCATTGATTTGTCTGTTCAATCATAGAGTCAAATATAATTTTAATTACACTAAAATAAAATAGAAGCCTCAAGTACCAAATTTCCACTCTTTGCTGCAGACCAAAGTAGTGTTCTGCACTGAGTTCCATTTTTTTCCCAAAACTTATTGCAAAGATCAAAATCCATTCAAAAGGCTGATGCCTCAAATCTTTGTAGCATTAAACATTCCCATCCTATCATAGCAAGCTCTATGAATAATGGTTTGCATTTATCTTCCCATAAAAATGGACAATTCCTACTTTCAGCAGTAGTAAAAGAAAGCATACAATCACAAGCCAAGAGGAATGAAAAGGCAGTATTTGGCAGGATTCCATCTCTGGGGTGACGCGACTTCACATTGCTAACGGGAAGGTCAGAATTTATGGCCAAACACTTGGATGAAAATATATGAGGTGTCCAATAGGTGAGGGGGAAGAGGGAGAATTTTAAGAGTTGGCAGCACTTGAATGACATGCTATCTCTTCTCTGGGTTAGGCTACTTAGCATCAGGCTGCCCGCAGCATTACAGGGATATGTGACTACCATATCTCCTGCTCACCAGGTTGTCAATTTTTCTCTGCTCACATAAAAGAGAATTGAAAAGTTACTTCAAGCAATATGATTGGAACTTCCTGCCATTTCTCTTTGGTTTTAGGCACATTAATCCTATAATAGGAGTATAGTAATTTAGTATAGACTAAAGATTTGATAGTGATACTCTATAGTCTCCAAATTTTTAGATACTGCTGTCATCATCAGATTAAAACATAACTAAAACCCAAATTCATTGTTAGGCATATTCAAATCCTAATGCTCTTTGGGTTGAGGGGAAAGGTCACTAAAGGTTTGATGTAAGTATATTTTACATAAAAGGCAATGTCGACAAATGATGAGGTTATTGTCACTTTGAATAGTTTTTAATGTCAAAATTTACCAAGACTTGTTCTTGCTGAGTTTATTCCCTGTCCTCTTGTATTTGCTTTTATGTCAATCATTCTTTTTCATTCTTTTTTGGGTGCATTTTTCTGAAAAAGACTGTTATGACCATCATGCCCATTAAATCTTGGTTCAACCTTGTTATTGATGAGAACAATTTTGTTCTTAAGAATTGGAAATAAAACCTGAATATATTGGCCACTTTAAACTATACTATCAACTTTTCCTAAGGAACTTTGCCACTTTGACTCAGTTGTTCTAAAATTCAAAAGTTATTTGTAGTCTATAAAAATAGTTAGAAACATGAAAATCATAGTAATATTTTTTCAGAGCCAATAGTTGGGTTTTTCACTATTGACATAACCAGAGTTTAGTGCCATTCTTTGATAGCAAATGAACACTTATTAATCTTAAATCAATTAAAAAGCCAAATTTAAAAATGAATTATATATGGTACATCAAACTATTTCTTTTATTAGATAGAAGTTTCCAAGTTTTTCAAAGTAAAAAGAATCCAAGAAAGGCCATTCTAGGTAACAGTTGACAATTACAAAGAAAACTTTCCAATGTCATTTTATAAATTCAAAGCTAAATGGCATATTTGCATATACAGAGAAATATGAATATGACAAAATTGCCATCCTTTACACTACTAAAAAGCAGTCTGACACGGTGGGGAAAAGCACCAGGTTTAGAGCCAGAAGAATTAATGATAAATCCTAGCTCTTCCATTTAATATCTATGGAAGTAAGACAAGTCCCTGGGCCTCATTTTCCTTTTAAACAAAATTAGGGTGACGTTTGAATAGATAACTTTTTAAATCCCCCTGAGCTCTAAATCTATGAAACTATGAAATAACTATCATGAATAGAAAATTTTAAAGTCTCTAAAGTAGTTTACACATAATGTAGAACCAATGAATTTTAAGTTTTAAGGACCTCAGCATCATCTCATCAAACTCATGAGCAAAAAAGGATATCGGCTACAACATAACTAAAAATGATAATTTGTCCTCTTCTTGAAGACCTTAGATTTAGAGCTAGGAAAGGATCTCAAGCATATGTATCTTGTCATTAATTTTAATTCATTTAATCAAAATATGTTCCTACACCAATTATCTTGAAAAGGAGCCCAAGGCTTCCAACACCATTTCTACTGTACTATGCTGCTTGTCCTTTTAGAGGCAATGTATTCCACTCTTGAATAACTCTGATAGTAAGGATTTTCTTTTTTCATTAAGGGGAAAAACAAAGAAAAACTTCCCATTGTGGTTGCTTGGGCAGCACAGGTACTAAAATTGGAATGAATCACAGAAGACTTCAAAGCCCCAGGGCAAGGATGACATGCAAATTCATAAAGTGCTCCATGTTTTTACTTATTTGAAAAGTTATTACTTGTAACAAGTAAAATAAAATCTTCCCCATGAATGTATGTATGTGATTTTCAAAAGAAAAATACCTATTAAACCACAACAGATATCTTGATTTCATAGGTGAAAAAACTTAGGCTGCTCAGAAACATTTAAATGACTTGAAAAATATGCATATGATTGTTATCAGAATCAAGATTTCAATAAATATTTCCATTTTACAAGTTCAATATGTCATATTTTATAAAAGATGTAGTATCAAGTTTGGAGAGAGAAAGATCTGCCAACAAATCTTACCTCCAAGATTTTCTGTGATAACATGAAAAAGTCACTTAATCCCTATGTTCTGTGACACTGAAATTGCAGAGTGGAATTCCAGTTGCAAGAGAGCGGGTCTAGCCTCAGGTGATAATTCCAGGGGGCCCTCCAAGAACTCTGGGTGAGGGGCCAGTTTAAGGCAGTTAAAGTTGGTTGATTCCTAGGGGTTGAAGTGAGCAGGTCTCTCTGTTTGTTGTTCCCAGATCTTTGGGCTCTTGAGAGCTGCCAACCTTGCTTTAGCCTAAATAGACCTTCAATCAACCTCACTTTTGCCTCAAATTAGTTATTTAGACCATAGGATAAGATTATCTATTAGGTTAGAGAGCTAAATAGCTAACCAAGATACTTTTACTCTCTGGGGGGGAGAGGCTTTTGGACCTAATAGTTTAGAGCTTCCCTGACCTTATTTTATCCTTGTCAAATCTCCCTTTCTTCCCTTCCCCACATACCATTAAACCCTTCATTGTTTGGGAACTGTGCCTGGTATTTTTTAGGGAAATACATTTCCTCAAACTGAGCTCCTCCTTTCATGTGGCCCAAAAGCCTGATCCTTCTTTTGTCCCTGAAAGCCTCCAGACATCAAGCTTTTACTATTTTCTCCTTACTCTACCTGTGGGAAAATAGGTTAGAGAAAGTTAACATCTCTAGGAATATTGTCCTTCATATTTCCAGACTGACAACACCAGATAACAGATTAACTTTCACTTTGTAACTGATTCCTAACTGCTTGGTCGGAGGAGGGGAAGTAAAGGAGTACTCAGTGAGGTTGTGCCCCTACCCTTTCACTCAAGCCTGTTGAAAGCCTGTGTGTATAGGCATTTAAAAATAGAAGATTTCTAAGTATTTGTAAAGAAAAGACCAGAACTAAACAAAAAATTTGATGTCCAAATACAAAATTCAAGAGAAAAGTGAAAAAGAAAACAAGAAAGTAGGGGAAATTTTTTTTCCCTTTAATAATTTTTATTTTTTAGAAAAGTTAACATGGTTACCTGATTCATGCTCTTACTTTCCCCTTCACCCCCCTATTTCCACCCCCCCATAGCCGATGCACATTTCCACTGGTTTTAACGTGTGTCATTGATAAAGAACTATTTCCAAATTGTTGATAGTTGCATTGGAGCGGTATTTTCGAGTCTACATCTCCAATCGTGTCCACCTCAACCTATGTGTTCAAGCAGTTGCTGTTCTTCTGTGTTTCCATTCCTGTAGTTTTTCCTCTGAATGTGGGTAGCATTTTTCACCATAAGTTCCTCAGAACTATCCTGGGTCATTTCATTGCTGTTAGTACAGAAGTCCATTACATTCTATTTTACCACTGTGTATTGGTCTTGGAGTTCAATTTTCTTCTGGCTCTACTCCTTTCTCTCTGCTTCAATTTCTGGAGGGCTTTCCAGTTCACATGGAATTCCTCCAGTTTATTATTCTTTTAAGCACAATAATATTCCATCACCAGCATATACCACAATTTGTTCAGCTATTCCCCAATTGAAGGGCATACCCTCATTTTCCAGTTTTTTGCCACCACAAAAAACCCAGTTATAAATAATTTTCTACAAGTCTGTTGATCTATGATCTCTTTGGGGTACAAACCCAACAATAGTATGGCTGGATCAAAGGACAGGAATTCTTTTATAGTCCTTTGAGCATAGTTCCCAATTGCCAGCCAGAATGGCTGGATCAGTTCACAACTCCACCAGCAATGGATTAATGTCCCAATTTTGCCACATCCCCTCTAACATTCATTGCTCTCCCCTTCTTTCATTTTAGCCAATCTGCTAGGTGTGAGGTGATACCTCAGAGTTGTTTTGATTTGCATTTCTCTAATTATTAGAGATTTAGAATATTTTCTCGTGTACTTATTGATACCTTTGATTTCTTTACATGAAAATTGCCTATTCATGTCTCTTGCCCATTTATCAATTGGGGAATGGCTTGATTTTTTATACTATTGATTTAACTCCTTGTATATTTGAGTAATTAAACTCCTATCAGAGTTTTTTGTTATAAAGATTTTTTTCCCAATTTGTTGTTTCCCTTCTAATTTTGGTTGCATTGTTTTTGTTTGTACAAAAGCTTTTTAATTTAATATAATCAAAATTATTTATTTTACATTTTGTATATTTCTCTAACTCTTGCTTGGTTTTCAAAACTTTCCTTTCCCAGAGATCTGACAGGTATACTATTTTGTGTTCACTTAATTTTTTTATAGTTTCTGTGTTTATATTCAAGTCATTCACCCATTCTCAGTTTATCTTGGTATAGGGTGTGAGATGTTGATCTAAACCTAATCTCTCCCATATTGTTTTCCAAATTTCCAGGCAGTTTTTGTCAAATAGTGGATTTTTGTCCCAAAAGTTGGGCTCTTTGGGTTTATCATACACTGTCTTGCTGATGTCACTTACCCCAAGTCTATTCCACTGATCCTCCCTTCTGTCTCTTAGCCAGTACCATACCTTTTTGATGACCGCTGCTTTATAATATAGTTTAATAACTGGTACTGCTAGGCCAACTTCCTTAACATTTTTTTCATCATCTTCAGGGCAATTTTGCTGAATAATTTCTTTTAGTATGGAGTCCAAGTTTCTATTAATTTCTGCTTTTTCTGAAACACCAGTGATTCTCAAATTTTCTCTTCTAGCCCTGTTTTCTTGATCTGTCACTTTCTCATTAAGATATTTCATGTTTCCTTCTATTTTATCAGTCTTTTGACTGTGTTTTATTTGTTCTTGCTGTCTTGAGAGATCATTGGCTTCTAATTGCTCAATTCTAGCCTTTTGGGACTGGTTTTCGATTATAATCTTTTGGTTTTCCTTTTCAATCTTGTCATTTCTGGTCTTCAGTTGACGTGCCTCAGTTTCCAATTGTGAAATTCTGCCTTTTAAACTGTTATATTCTTGCCAGATCTCTTCCATCTTTTTCATCATCTCAGATTTGAACTCTTCAATAGCTTGTGACCAGTTTTCATTATTGTGGGAAGGTTTGGATATGATTTCTTGTTTGTTCCCCTCTGTTATCTGGATTTTCTCTGTGTAAAAGTTGTCAAGTGTTCCAGAGTTCTTCTTGATAATCTTTCTCTTCTGGGATTCATGATTTTGGCTTGCCATTGTTGTTAGCCCAGCGCCTTCTGCACTTTATCCTCAAACTCAGGGTCTTTCTAGGCTCCCAAGATCTCAGGTCCCATTGTTCTGGGGGTTGAGCCTCCTGGTTGTCCCTGGTCTGCCCCACTGCCTGAGGCTCCTTCAACAGTCTCAGGTCGCTGCTTCCACTGCCGTGCTCCCACTGCGTGCTCCAATCTGAACAGGGTCCCCACTCGTGTTCCAAGCCTGCGCTTGAGATCCTTGTCCTAGTGTAGGGTACTGCCTTCACCCACACAGACTCTTAGGAAAGTCTACGTGTGTTCTTTAGCCTCTTGGGGTCCTAAGTCTTGCTGCTCTCAAGAACAAGCCCTGGATCTACCAGTGACTTAATGGGTGCCCCAAACCTGCTTTCACTCTTGTGCACTGGCCTCTAAGCTGTACGTGGTGTGGGGGGTGGGCAGGGGCTTCTTCCTCTTGCGTTTTAGTGAGAGCTGTTTCACCCCTTTATAGTGAGGTAATGCCCCAATTCCACACACCTTCAATGCTGTGCCCTGTTGTGGGGTCCCTTCTTTCATCTGGATTCGTTTTTATGTCCCCTTGAGGAGTCCTGTATGCTTTGGTTAGGAGAGATCAAGCAGTGCTGCTCCTTACTCTGCCACCATTGTAACTGGAAGTTCTCCCTTGATATTCTTGATCATTTGTTATTCCAAATGAACTTTGTTATAGTTTTTTTTCTAATTCAATGAAAATTTTTTTGATAATTTGATAGGTATGGCACTAAATAGGTAAAGTAATTTGGGTAGAATGGTCATTTTTATTATGTTAGCTCATCCTATTCAAGAGTAATCAATAGTTTTCCAATTGTTTAGATCCAGTTTTAATTTTTCAGAAAGTGTTTTATTGTGTTTTCATATAATTCCTGTGTTTGTTTTGGTAGATAGATTCCTAAGTATTTTATATTGTCTAGGGTGATTTTTAAATGGTGTTTCTCTCTCTACCTTGTGCTGTTTTGAAGTATTGGAAATATATAGGAATTCTCATGATTTATATGCATTAATTTTGTATCCTGCAACTTTGCTAAAGTTGTTGATTATTTCTACAAGCTTCTTAGTTGATTCTCTAGAATTTTTTTAAAGTAGACCATCATATCATCTGCAAAGAGTAATAGCGTGGTCACCTCATTGCCTATTTTGATACCTTCAATTTCTTTTCCTTCTCTAATTGCTACTGCTATTGTTTCTAGTACAATGTTAAATAATATAGGTGATAATGGGCATCCTTGTTTTACTCCTGATCTTATTGGGAAGGCTTTTAATTTATCCCCATTGCATATGATGCTTGTTGGTGGTTTTAGATACATAGTGTTTATTATTTTTAGGAAAGGACCTTCTATTCCTATACTTTTCAGTGTTTTCAATAGGAATGGATGTTGTATTTTGTCAAAGGCCTTTTCAGTGTCTATTGAGATAATCATGTGATTTTTTTTGTTAGATTGTTGATATGGTCAATTATGGATGTTTTTCCTAATTTTGAACCATCCTTGCATTCCTGGTATAAATCCCACCTGATCATGGTGGATAATCCTCGTGATCACTTGCTGGAGTCTCTTTGCTAGTATTCTATTTAAGATTTTTGCATCTATGTTCATTAGGGAAATTGGTTTTTAGTTTTCTTTCTCTGTTTTTGATCTACCTGGCTTTGGAATCAGTACCATATTTGTGTCATAAAAGGAATTTGGTCCTTCTTTGCTTATTATATCAACTAATTTGTATATTATTGGGATTAATTGTTCTTTGAATGTTTGATAGAATTCACTTGTGAATCCATCAGGCCCTGGTGATTTTTTCTTAGGGAGTTCTTTGATGGCTTGTTCAATTTCTCTTTCTGATATGGGATGGTTTAGGTATTCTATTTCTTCTGCTGTTAATCTAGGCAATTTATATTTTGTAAATATTCATCCATATCTACTAGATTGCTACATTTATTTCCATATAATTGGGCAAAGTATTTTTTAATGATTGCTTTAATTTCCTCTTCATTGGAGGTGAGGTCTCCCTTTTCATCTTTGAAACTGTCAATTTGGTTTTCTTCTTTCCTTTTTTTATTAGATTAACCAGTACTTTGTCTGTTTTATCTGTTTTTCTCAAAATACCAGTTTCTAGTCTTATTTATTAATTCAATGGTTCTTTTCTTTCAATTTTATTAATTTCTCCCTTAATTTTTAGTATTTCTGATTTAGTTTTCATCTGGGGATTTTTAATTTGCTCCCTTTCTAGTTTTTTAATTAATTAATTCATTCATTCATTCATTAATCTCTGCCCTCCCTAAATTTTTAATATATGCACTCAAGGATATAATTGTCCCCCTGAGTACTGCCTTAGCTGCATCCCACAGGGTTTGGTAGGATGTCTCATCATTGTCATTCTCTTCAATGAAATTGTTGATTGTTTCTATGATTTCTTCTTTGATTAACTGGTTTTTGGAGAATCATATTATTTAATTTCAAATTAGTTGTTGATTTACCTGTCCAGGTGCCCTTACTAATTGTTATTTTTATCTCATTATGATTTGAGAAGGTTACATTTATTATTTCTGCTTTTTTGCATTTGTTTGCAATGTTTCTATGCCCTATTACATGGTCAATCTCTGTGAATATACCATGTGCAGCTGAAAAGAAGGTGTATTTCTTTTTGTCCCTATTTTTCTCCACATATCTATTAAATCTAATTTTTCTAAGATTTTATTCACCTCTCTTACCTCTTTTTAATTTATTTTTGGTTTGATTTATCTAGATATGAAAGAGTAATATTTAGATCTCCCACTAGTATGATTTTACTATCTATTTCCTCCTTGAGCTCTGCCAGTTTCTGCCTTAGGAATTTGCGTTCTATGCCATTTGGTGCATACATATTGAGCAATGTTATTTCCTCATTGTCTATATTGCCTTTTATCAGGATATAATTAGCTTCCCTATCTTTTTAAATCATATTTATTGTTACTTTGGCTTTGTCAGAAATCATAATCTCCACTCCTACCTTCTTTTTCTCATTTGATGCCCAAAAGATTTTGCTCAATCCCTTTACCTCAAACCTGTGTATGTCCACCTGCCTCATATCTGTTTCTTGTAGACAATATATTGTAGGATTTTGTTTTCATATTCACTCTGCTATTTGCTTCCGATTTATGGGCGAGTTCATCGCATTCACATTCAGAGTTATAATTATCAGTTGTGTATTCCCCAACATTTTGGTATCCTCTCCTAATTCTACCCCTTCTTTTTACACTATTTCCTTTTAAACCAGTGGTTTGCTTTAAGCCAGTAACCTTTGTCCCCTCCCTTTAATTACTTCTCTTTTCATCCCCTCCCTTGTTATTCCCCTCTTTTTTATATTCAAGGCCTAATGAATTCCCTCTCCCTTCTCCTCCCCTCCCTTTTTTCACCTCCCCACTCCCCTGCTCCCCTTGGTTTATCCCTTCTGACTTTCTCAGTAGGGTTAGATAGATTTTTATATCCCTATGGCTATAGATACCCTTCCCTCTCAGGGTTAATTACACTGAGAGTAAGATTTAAATACTGCCTCTTAATGCCCTATTCCTCTCCTTATAATAGTATTCATTCCTTCTTCTTCCCATGCCCTCTTCATGTGTAATAGATTATCCTATTTTTCTTATTAATTCAATTTTCCCTTGGTGTCCTCTACTATTTACTCCCCTCTTTCCCATCCCTCATATCATCAGTGACCATATAGTATACCTACCTCTCCCTATGAATAATTCTTCTAATTACTATAATAGTGAAAACTATAATAGTGATTAGAGTTCAATACAGAGAATTACACATAACATTTCTCCACATAGGAATACAAATAATTAGATCTTATTGAAGCCCTTAAAGAGGAAAATTTAAAAAGTATGAGTTTTCATTCTTTCCCCTCTGTTTCTTATTTACCTTTTCATCTTTCTCTTGATTTTTGTGCTTGAATATCAAACTTTCCATTTAGTCCTGGTCTTTTCTGTGTAAATACTTTGAAATCTTCTATTTTGTTGAATGGCCATACTTTCCCCTGGAAGTATATAGTCAGTTTTGATGGGTAGTTGATCCTTGTTTGTAGACCCAGTTCTCTTGCCTTTCTGTATATCATATTCCAAGCCTTGAGGTCTTTTAGTGTGGAGGCTGCCAGATCCTGTGTGATCCTGATTGGTGCTCCTTGATATCTGAATTGCTAATTGTCGCTTCTTGTAAAATTTTTTTTTCTTTAATTCGAAGCTCTTGAATTTGGCTATTATATTTCTTGGAGTTGTCTTTTCAGGGTCTAGTGTAGATGGTGATCTATGGATCCTTTCAATGTCTATATTGCCCTCTTGTTGTAGAATTTCAGGGCAATTTTGCTGAAAAATTTATGTTAGTATGGAATCCAAATTTCTATTAATTTCTGCTTTTTCAGGAAGATCAATGATTCTTAGATTGTATCTTCTAGACCTGTTTTCTTGTCTGTCACTTTCTCATTGAGATATTTCATGTTTCCTTCTATTTTATCAGTCTTTTGACTTTGTTTTATTTGTTCTTGTTGTCTTGAGACATCATTGGCTTCTAATTGCCAAATTCTAGCCTTTAGAGACTGGTTTTTGGCTATAATCTTTTGGTTTTCCTTTTGAATCTGGTCAGTTTGGTTCTTCAAGGCTTCCAGCTGTTCATTTCGGGTCTTCAATTTGCTTATCAATTCATTTGATTTCTGAGCCTCACTTTCTAGTTGTGAAATTCTGCCTTTTAAACTGTTATTTTCTTGCCAGATTCCTTCCATCTTTCTCATAATATCAGATTTGAATTCTTCAAGAGCTTGTGACCAGTTTTCATTATTTTGGGAAGTTTTGGATGTGATTGCTTGTTTGTTCTCCTCTTCTATTTGCTCTGTCGTCTGGATTTTCTCTGTGTTAAAGTTGTCGAGTGTTAAAGATTTCTTCTTGTTGATCTTTGTCATCTGGGGTTTCCAGACTCTGGCTTTCCATTGTTAGCCCAGCACATTCTCAGCTTTGTCCTCAATCCCAGGGGCTGTCTGTGCTCTTTAGGCTCATGACATCTCAGGTCTAGTTTTTCTCTGGGTCAAGCCTCCTGGTGGTCCCCCTTGCTTGATCCTCTCCCTGAGGCTCCTTTTACAGTCTCAGAGAGCTGCTTCCACAGTCTAGCACCTGTCTGCACTGGGTCCCCACTCAGGGTTTCTGAGCCTTCACCCTCCCCTGCATCTGAGCCTTCACCTGAGTCTGAGCTCAGGGTCTGTGTTCAAATTCCATTTGCTTTCTTTAGACTTATGGGGTCTTAAGTCTTGCTCCTCTCAGGAGCAGGCCCTGGAGCTGCCAATGACTTAATGGGTGCCCCAAACTTGTTCTATTTTGAACTCCTTTGGCACTGTAGGTGATGTGTGGCGGGGAGGGGTTGCTCAGCTCATGATTTATTGAGAGTTATTTCACCCCTTTATAGCATGGGAATGCCCTGAATACACATACCTTCAATGCTACATCCTATTTAGGGGTCCCTTCATTTGTCTGAATTTGTTTTTATGTCCCCTTGAGGAGTACTATATGTTTTGGTTAGGAGAGGTTAAGCAGCTGCTTTTTACTCTGCCTCTATCTTAATCAGGAAGTCCAGGGGTGGAAATTTTTAAGGGTTCATTAAGGTTGAATTGTTTATACTTCTATATGGAAAACTGACTTTTGTAACTCTCAAAAACTGCATGAACTATCATAAAGGGTAGAAGAATTATTCTTAGGTAGTGGTCAGGGTACTAAGTGGTTTAAGATCATATGTAAAAAAGAAAGGGGGGGGGGAATAGAAGATGGGCACCAAGAGAAACTTGAAGGAATATGAAAAATACGATAAATTATACTACATAAAGAGAGACATGGAAGGGGGAGGGGACTATTCTAAGAAGGAGAGGAAGATAGTGCTAATAAATAATACTTAAAACTTATTCTCAGTGGAATCCACTCTGAGAGGGCAGAGCATCTAGATCAGGGGTTAGCAACATATGGCTCTTTCTGCAGGAGCCATAAAGTCAATTTTTTTTCAGGAGCTATTACAGGAGCACACACTGTTACAGGAGCTCACACTGTGAACACTGTTTGGCTCTCACAAAATTATGTTTTAAAAAATGTGGCGTTTATGGCTCTCATGGTCAAAAAGGTTGCTGACCCCTGATCTAGATCAATTGGAGTATCAAATTCTATCTTATACTACAGGGAAGTTGAGATTGAAAAACCAAGGGGAGAGTGGGGCAGAGTACCAAAAGGGAAACAAAGAGAAAGGGAAGGAAATTTAATAGACCTTAAAGAAAAATAAGAAGGGAATAAGAAGGGAGGGGTTAGGAAGTGAAGTAACAGAAGACTGGGGATTAGGGGGACTGATTAAAAGCCAACTACTGATGTAAAAGGAAATAGTGAAAGAAAGAAGGGCAGGGGTAGGAGAGGAAATCAAAATGATGGGGAATACTCAGATGGAATCGTAACTGTGAATGTGAATGGGATGAACTTACCCATAAAATGGAAGCAAATAGCAGAGTGGATTAGAAACCAAAACCTAACATATGTTGTCTACAAGAAACACACAAGTTAGGTAAACACATGCAGGGTTAAGGTAAGAGACGGGAGCAAAATCTATTGGGCATCAACTGAGGCAAAAATGCAGGAGTTGTAATCATGATATCTGCCAAAGCCAAAGTTAAAATAGAACTGATTAGAAGAGAAAGGGACGGTAATTACATCCTGATAAAAGACATTATAGATAATGAGGAAACAGCAGTACTCAACATGTATGCACCCAATGGTATAGCACCCAAATTTTTAAAGGAGAAACTAATAGAGCTTAAGGAAGAAATAGATAAACTATTCTAGTGCGAGTCCTGAACATTCCTCTATCATATCTAGATAAATCAAACCACAAAAGAAATAAGAAAAAGGCAAGTGATGTGAATGAAATCTTAGAAAAATCAGAGTTAATAAACAGATGAAGCAAAATGAATAGGGACAAAAAGAAATACACCTTCTTTCAGCAACATGTACAATTTTCATAAAATCCAATATTTAAAATTGTTTGTGGAAATTTTGAGGAAAAGATGCTTTGATAACACTTTGAATTAAGAAAACAAATCCTTCAAAGAAAGAGGCCATGAATATGCCTGAAGAAACCTCCAGAGCACCAGGAGATCCAGAATGAAGTTTGGAGTATAACTGATTGAGCTGTGAGTAGGTTGAACATAAGCATTTTCAATGTAAACTTGCATTTGAAAGGGGATTGCTCCTTAATTGCCATATTGTCAATGCACCTAGCAAATATTGGTTTGCTCTCTCTCCCTCTCTCTTCCTATCTCCTTCATTTCCCTCTTACCTG
The DNA here is from genome assembly GCF_016433145.1 of Gracilinanus agilis. Lineage (NCBI taxonomy): Eukaryota > Metazoa > Chordata > Mammalia > Didelphimorphia > Didelphidae > Gracilinanus > Gracilinanus agilis. Next base: position 533,352,227 of record NC_058130.1, on the reverse strand, counting down.
TAGGTATTATAGTTTCTGATTATGTAAAATGATTCATTGGGGAAACTAGTCTCCCAAAAAATCACAGGAGGGATTATAAAAATGATTTTTTTGTCCTCTTTGAGTTTGCATTTATGAAAGGGAATCCTTTACTCCTTTGACTGTTTTTAGTTAACAGTAACTTAAGTACCCCTACTTAGGAACTCATTAGAATGAAGACAGGATTAACTCTCTTTTTCTACTTTTATTTTTTTCTTATTTTTTATTTTTTAATTTTAATTTTAAGCATTTTCCTATAGTTACATGCTTCATGTTCTTTCCCTCTCCCCCAAACCTCCCTAACTTCCTTAGCCAATGCACAATTTCTCTGGGTTTTACATGTATTATTGATTAAGACATAATTCCATATTATTGACAGTTGGACTAGAGTTATTGTTTAGTGTCTACAACCCCAATAATATCCCCATCAGCCAATGTGTTCAAGCAGTTGTTTCTCTTCTGTGTTTCTTCTCCCACAGTTCTTCCTCTGAATGTGGCTAATTTTCTTTCTCATAAGTCCCTCAAACTTGCTCTGGATTCTTGCATTGCTGTTAGTAGAGAAGTCCATTATGTCAATTTTGCCACAGTATATCAGCCTCTGTGTATAATGTTCTCCTGGTTCTGCTCCTTTCACTCTTCATCAATTCCTAGAGGCCATTCCAGTTCACACAGAATTCTTCCAGTTCTTTATTCCTTTAGCACAATAGTATTCCATCATCAACAGATACCACAATTTAATCAGCCATTCCTCAATTGAAGGACATTCTCTCATTTTCCAATTTTTTTGCCACCACAAAGAGCATGGCTATAAATATTTTTGTGTAAGTCTTTTTCCTTATTATCTCTTTGTGGTATAAGCCAATCAGTACTATGGCTGGATCAAAAGGCAGAAAGTCTTTTAAAGCCCTTTGGGCATAGTTCCAAATTGCAATTCAGAATGGTTGGATCAATTCACAATTCCACCAGCAATGCATTAATGTCCCAATTTTGCCACATCCCCTCCAACATTAATTACTCTCCCCTTCTTTAATTTTAGCCAATCTTCTAGGTGTGAGGTGATATCTCAGAGTTGTTTTGATTTGCATTTCTCTAATTATTAGAGATTTAGAACACTTTCTCATGTGCTTATTGATAGTTTTGGTTTCTTTATCTGAGAATTGCCTATTCATTTCCATTACCCATTTATCTATTGGAGGATGCCTTGATTTTTTTTTTGTACAATTGATTTAGCTTTGTGTATATTTGAGTAATTACACCTATGTCTGAGATTTTGATATGAAGTTTTTTTCCCAATTTGTTGCTTCTCTTCTAATTTTAGTAGCATTGTTTTCGTCTGTTGTAATGCAAGGTCGCTAACAGAAACTTTTTGCTTCTGTAATTTCTAATGGTCACAAAAAGTCAGTTAAACATCTTAGAATGTTCAGAAAGTCCGTTAGAACTTAAAACTACAAATAGAGGTGAAGTTCCAACGGACTAGGCTTTTGCCTTCTGACTATTGCCATGGCTGGAGGCTTTTGCTTTGACCGTTCAACTATGGCCTAATTGCCTTGACCTTGGCCTGTGTTTATTTTGTTTTTGGGAAATTTGGACCTATCTGATTTCTTTGGACTTCTTCCTGATCTCCCATCTCCATCCCTCCTCTTCCTTGATTTTCCTTTGAGTTCTGGTTGTAAGGGAGGGCTTAGTGATTGAACATAGGGAGTTTTAGTTTCTTTATAATTGGAGTATCCTCAAATAAGTTATCCCTAGGTTTGATAAAGTCTTTATTTAAAAGGCAGTCAAATCTTCCTGACTGGGAAAGCCAGTCTCTCTCTCTCTCTGTCTAAACCTCTCCGCAACCCATCCCCCACACTCACCCCTCTCCCTAGCAGCAATTAGAAAATCCTGAACCCCTCTCCCCTTGAGACTGACACTGGTATTAATAAATCCCCTTGTTACCTATTCAAACCCTGTAGTGAGTCATTGAGATGCTAGATAGGATGAATGTTATCCTAGCCAGCTTCATTTTGGTTGTTTCAGAAGATTTTATGTAGTTCACTAACTTTGTTTGCCAATTAATGTTATAAAAAATATTTAAATAAGTTGAGTAGGTGGGTGTGAGTAAGGATAAAAGGGAATAAGGGATTATAAAGTAATTGTAGGAGGAAATGAAGGTAAGGGAAGGTATATAGGAGATAAGGGAAATGGGACATATAGGAGAGGGCAGCTCAAACAGGGTTATTCCCAGAGGCTTGAGAAAGAGGATACCAGGAGGAAACTAGGGCCAGTAAGAAACGTTTACGCTTGACTGGAAAGTTTCTCTTGTTAGTTTCAAAGTCTCTTGAGGGAGGGGTCGAGAGGGCCCCTCCCTTCCAGTCAAACTGATGGCTGGAGAGAAGTCTTGAAGGTGGGTTCTTCCTGTCAAGATGGATGCCCCAGTTGTCTCAAGAAATAAAGGAAAATGATTCTTTCCTCTTGGCCCTTGTCTTAATTTTTGACACAATAACTGTGTTTATCTTGTTATAGGGTGTGAGATGTTGATGTAGACCCAATCTCTCCCATATTGTTTTCTAATTTTCCCAGCATTTTATGTCAAATAGTGGGTTTTTGTCCCAAAGTCTGGGTTCTTTGGGTTTATTGTAGATTGTCTTACAGAAGTTGCTTACTCCTAGTATGAGATTCATATTGCTGAGAGGGGTTCAAGCTGCAGAGGGGGATTCAGACTATATCACAGAATTCCATAGTCCCCCTCCAGAACTCTAAGAGAGGGGGCACTATGGTTAAAGTTAAAGGCAGTTGGAGCCCTGATATAAGAAGGCAGGTCACCCTACTTGCTGGATTTTTGAGTCCTGGGTCCTGGGTCTTGGGTCTTGGTTCTTGAATCTGAGCTGAGGTATTATCTGGGTGACTCTGAGCTGAGCCATTCTGTACCTGACTCTTAAGCTGTTTTACTTTGGTTAGACATTCAACTTTATCACAGTCTACCATAGTTTAGCTATCATGATTTAGAAGAAGAATATATATAGGGTTGGAGAGCAGATGAGCCATTCAAAATACCTTAGCCCATTTGAGGGGAGGAGCTGCTTTGACATAACTGTTTGAGGGTTTCCCTGACCTTATATATCCTTATCCATCCCCCATCCTTCCTTCCCATTCCCACTTATCATTAAACCTTTATCAATTGGGATCAGTGCCTAGATATATATTTTGGGGACATGCTCACAACATCCTTAAGCCAAGTTCCTCCTACGTTTAGGCCTGAAGTTAATCCTAACCTCTGTGCCTGTGAGATTCAAAGACATCAAGTTTCTCCAATACAATCTGTGGGGATATAATTTAGAGAAAGTTATCATCTTTAGTAGTTTAGCCTTTCCTAGCTTACTGTCTTGGACCAGGAGTTAACAATGTCCACCATTTCCAGATTGTAACTGACTTTCCAACTGCCTAGAGAGAGGGGGGAAGAGAAGGAGCACTTTCACAAGATCCTGCCCCTCTCATTCAGTCAAGCCTGCTTGTGGATGTGTCCCTCCATAGAGCAAAAGATTAGGAAGACTGAATTGCTACAGAACCCCTGTCATCTGATAGTGTTTCCCAAATAAAACACTAGACTATTCCACTGATTCTCCCTTCTGTCTCTTCACCAGTAACATCTTGTTTTGATGACTATTGTTTTATAGTACAGTTTAAGATCTGGTACTGCTGGGCCCCCTTCCTTTATATTTTTTCATTATTTCCCTTTATATTCTTGGTCTATTGTTCTTCCAAATAAACTGTGTTATAGTTTTTTTTTTTTAATTCAGTAAAAAAGTTTTTTGGTAGTTTGATAGGTATAGCACTAAATAAGTAAATTAATTTGGATAGTATCGTCATTTTTATTATATTAGCTCATCCTACCCATGAGCACTCCATTTTCAAATTGTTTAGATCTAGTTTTAATTGTGTAGAAAGGGTTTTGTAGTTGTGTTGGTATAATTCCTTTGTTTTTCTTGGCAGATAGATTCCAAAGTATTTTATATTTTCTAGGGTGATTTTAAATGGAATTTCTCTTTCTAGCTTTTGCTGCTATGATGTATTGGAAATATATAGGAATGCTGATGATTTATATTCTTTTATTTTGTATCCTGCAACTTTGCTAAAGTTGTTGATTATTTCCACAAGCTTCTTAGTTGATTCTCTAGGATTTTTTAAGTATGCCATCATATCAT
>NC_058130.1:533308759-533338278 GCF_016433145.1 Gracilinanus agilis | reverse complement strand
ATCTATATCTATATCTATATCTATGTCTATATCTATATCTATATCTATATCTATATCTATATCTATATCTATATCTATATCTCACTGTTGGTAATAACAATTTTTAATATTTGCCAGTATCTTCTTTTTTTCTTGGTATATAAATTGATTGTACTTGTTTCCCTTGAAGAAAAGAATTTTTTTTTTCTCCTCCCCCTTTCTCTTATTTACCTTACATTGATTCTCTTGAGTTCTGGGTTTGGGCAGCAAACTCTCTGTTTAAGTCTGTTTTTTTCTTGATGAATGTTTGGAAGTCCTCAATTTTATTGAATGACCATACTTTCCCCTGCAATAATATAGTTAGTTTTGCTGCATAGTTGATTCTTGGTTGTAGATCCAGTTCTCTTGATTTCCAGAATATTGTGTTCCATGCCTTCTGGTCCTTCAATGTAGATGCAGCCAGATCCTGTGTTATCCTAACTGTGGTTCTCTGATATCTGAATGACTTCTTTTTAGCGGCTTGTAATATTTTTTCCTTGGTCTGGTAGTTTTTGAATTTGACTATAATATTCCAGGAAGTTGTCAGTTGTGGATTAAATGTAGGGGGTGATCTGTGGATTCTTTCTATTTCCACTTTTCCCTCTTGTTCAAGAACTTCAGGGCAATTTTCTCTGATACTTTCTTGTAAGATGCTATCTAAAGTTTTTCTTTTACCATGATGTTCTGATAAACCAATAATTCTTAAGTTGTCTCTTCTAGCTCTGTTCTCCAGATCTTTGGTTGAATCAATGAGGTGTTTCATATTCTCCTCAAATTTCTCATTTTTTTAAAATTTTGTTTAATATATTCTGGCTGCCTTGTGAAGTCATTTGCTTCTAGTTGTTGAGTTCTGTTTTTTAAAGACTGAATTTCATCTCTGGCTTTTTGGTCATCCTTCTCCTTCTGGTCTGATTTTCTCTGTAGATCATCTTTTGCTTTCTTTGCTTCATTTTCAAGCTAGCCAATTCTGGCTTTTAAGACTTTATTTTCTTGTTTTAGTTCATGTATTTCCTTTTTCAAATTGTCTTCCGCCTCTCTTGCCTCTTTTGATTGCTTTTTGAGTTCCCAAAGTTCTTGAGTTAATTGAATTTTCAGATCTTCCAAAGCCTGTGTCTAGTTCACTGGAACTTCTTCCTTTTCTTCTATTTCTATTTCATTTGCTCTCTTTTCTCTTCCTTGAAAGAAGCTGTCAATTGTCATTTCTTTTCTCTTTTTCTGTTGCTTACTCATTTTTTTCCTTCCTTGTTCTGCTAGTTTGAGCAGATGTATTTAATGATCTTTGATGAAAGATCTCCCCCCAGCTGGCAATAGGGGTTTATAGTTACTTTGTCTGCCCTCTGAAATCTTCTTGTCTTTTTGATTGTTTGGATTAATCCTGTATTGATTGGATTAATCTTACTGCTTAATCTGCCCTGAGGCTAAAACCTCTAGAAGAAGGAAAAACAAACAAACAAACAAAAAAACCCAAAACATGGGGGGACAAGAAGGATCATTTTTGCTGAACTGAGCTCTCCAGTAATGGGGTCCCCCAGTGCTGTCCTCTGTGTTTGATGTGGTTTTCTTTCCTCTTGAAGCCCTATGTTCTCTATCTCGGTATGAGGAAGCCAAGCTGTTGGTGGTCTGGGGTTTGGCTCTCTCTAAGCCACCATCTTCCAGGCATTTTTGCTGTGTTTCTCTGGTTTTCTCCTCCAGTCACCTCTCCAGAACCTATATTTAACTCCTCGAGTCAGTCTGGTGCCAGCAAGGTTCTCTCTCCTGACCAGTGCACCTACTGACCCTGAGCTTTCCAGGGCTGCTAGAGACTCCTCACAGTACATGGGGGAGGCGTCCTAGCATTCCCCTTCTATGCCCTCAAACCCGACAGTTCAAAATGGAAGCCTTTTTTCTTGGTGTACTTCTTTAGTTATGCTGCAGTAGGGTCCCCCCTTCTCTGTCCCATTATTAGATGTGGTCCTCTTTCTTCTCGAAGAGCATTGTTTTCTATCTCAGTGTGTAAGGGTGCGGAGGTTTTAAGATTCACTCCTTCTAAGCCACCATCATCCGCATGAATCTTTCCTATCAATTTTAATCAGATCTATTTTTACTTTGGCTATGCCAGAAATTATGATCGCCACTCCTACCTTCTTTTCCTTAGTTGAAGCCCAATAGATTTTCCTCCAGCAATTCACCTTAACACTGTGTATGTCCACCTGCCTCATGTGTGTTTCTTGTAGACAACATATGGTAGGATTTTTTTTTCTAACACACTCTGCTATTTGCTTCTGTTTTATGGGCAAGTTCATCCCATTCACATTCAGAGTTATAATTATCAGCTGTGTATTCCCCAACATTTTGGTATCCTCTCCTAGTTTTATCCCTTCTTCTTACGCTATTTCCTTTTAAACCAATGGTTTATTTTAAATCATTTCCCCTTGTCCTCTCTCTTTGTTTACTTCCCTTTCCACTCCCTCCCTTATTATTCCCCTCTTTTTATTTTTAAGGCCTAATGAATTCCCTTCCCCTTCTCCTCCCCTCCCTTTTTTGACCTCCCCACTCCTCTGATCCCCTTTGTTTATCCATTCTGACTTTCTCCATAGGGTTAGATAGAATTCTATACCCAAATGGATACAACTCCACTTCCCTGTGAGGATTAATAGTATTCATCATCTCCCCTTCCCATGCCCTCTTTCTGTGGTATAGAATATCCTATTTTTTTATTCAATCAAGTTTTTCTTGGTGCCATCTACTATCTCCCCCCTTTTTTCCCCAGTATCATCTTAGACTATATACTATTCCTACCTCTCACTATGAGTAATTCTTCTAATTACTATAATAGTGAATACATTTTTTGAAAATTACACATAACATTTCTCCATATAGGAATACAAAAAAATCGATCTTATTGAAGCCCTGAAAGAAGCAAATTTAAAAATAAATATTTTCTTTCTTTCTTTCACGTCTCTTTCTTATTTACCTTTTCATGTTTCTCTTGGTTTTTGTGGTTGGATATCAAACTTTCCATTTAGTCCTGGTCTTTTCTGTGCAAATACTTGGGAATCTTCTATCTTGTTGAATGCCCCTACTTTCCCCTGGAAGTATATAGACAATTTTGATGGGTAGGTGATCCTTGGTTGTAGACCCAGTTCTCTTGCCTTTCTGAATATCATATCCCAAGCCTTGTGGTCTTTTAGTGTGGAGGCTGACAGATCCTGTGGGATCCTGTTATGTTGATCTTAACAGAGATATTTGGGGAAGCTGAAGAGATGGCCTCAAACTAGAAACCTGGAGGACTCACTCCTCCCCAACACACAGGCTTACTCCTTACTCTCACCCCTCCCACCAAGCAGTTGGAAATCAGTTGGAAATGGAGGCAGGACTGATGTCCTCTGGGAAGGCTCAGCAAGGCAAATCTCTAATGATGTTCACTTTCTCAACTTATATTCCCCACATGTTTGACTGAGGGACAATAGGAGAAGCTCAATGTCTTGTTGTTATCAGGGACAGCCGAGAATCTGACTTCTTTGGCTGGCAACTGAAAGGAACCAAGTCTACAGTGGCTGTGATTATACCCAAAATAATGGCCAGGCACAGCTACTAAAAGATGAAGCATTTACTGATAAAGGAGGAAGGGAAGGCAGGGAAGGGGTTTCAAGGATTTGGATAAGATCTGGAAAGCCCTGAACTGGTAGGTAGAAACTGCCCCTCCCCCCCAGGAGGGAGTGGCAGACTTTTAGCTAGCTTGCCCTCAAGCCTGTAATTATCACTTCTAATATCTAAAATAACTAAATAACAATTTTGCTATGGCTAGAAAGGTCTAGTTCAGTTAAACAAGCAAATCACTGAGCAGAACGAAGATGGTTCTTGCCCCAGATGGCCTCCAAAGCAATCCCAAAACTGAGGACAGCAAGAAGAGGGACATGCTTGCTTCAACCCCCAGGAATCAACTGTTTAACTGATTTCAAACTGTTCCCTCACCCAGAGTCCCCCAGGAGGGGTCCCTGGAATTCTGGGTGAGGCTTGACCCTGTATCTTGCAGGAATTCCACCCTGCCATTTTCCATGTTGCAGAATTCCCCCTTTTCTAGTGGAATTTCCACTGAAAATTCTGAAGTCTTAAGATATTTCAGCACAGTTTGCCCCTCAGTATGCTCTAACTAAACAACTTTCTAAATAAATTCCTATTCTTAACACCTTAACCTATTTGTGCTATTCCTGTGGCTTATTTCAACTATCTACCCCTATCTAAGGAAGGAAAAAGAAGGTGAACAAAGGGAAAAACTGGTTTTGGTATAAAGTACAAGCATCACAACCAATGTAACACAGTAACACAACCATAAAACCAAATTTGCAGCAATTACAGGTTGCAATCACCATCCCTAAAGCATACAATGGAAATATTTTTGCAAAATTGCAAAAGACTGAATTGTTTCTCAACTTGCTCTTAACTCACAACAAAGGAACATGGCAAAACTCTATAAGCAAAGTGTTATAGAACCATCTATACAGAAACCTGAAACATTTAATTCTAAGTCTTCATGTTAGTACCTTACTTAAGTTATGTTAATGGGTTTGATACTTATAAGTTCTAAAATCTTTGTATGTTAATGCTATTTTGTTAATTATAAGTATGTACAAGGCTATATACATTACGTATCCTCATATACTATAGTGACTCTCCCTAACTAACTCTGTATTCCAAATGGTCCCTAAAGCTAACTTTTCCTAAGTTGTTAATAACTCTAAACTATGTGTTAGTAATTATAATACAGGCTATACACAATGCCAATATACAGGTGGAAGTTCCCTTGATGTCTATCAAATCAAAAAAGAAACAATGGATCTTTTGATATGCTACAGATCCTAGTATACCCTTGCATTATATACAAATATTCACATGTAATGTGTACATATAATACATATATACAAAAGGGACTCTCATTTATCTACATGAGGTCTATATCAAAAGGTGAACAATCAGTTTTGTGCTGTGTCCAATGAACTAGTGAGTGCTGATGCATGCACATACTTACTGCACGGATCTTCTAGGCACACATAAGAATCATAATTCTCCTTGTGTAGCCATGTAGTGTGGCATGTAAGCTAGCATGTGATGTCTCATTTGTGTAATGTGTGTTTATGACATGATATTATAGCCTTACATATTTCTTCCTTCCAGTCCTTTTCCTGCACAGTACTTAATAAAGATTACAAATCCCTTGTGGTTGTCCATTCCTCCGTGCCACCTCTGCTGTGAATTTCTGCTGCTTGTAGCTTCTGTGTTCTTCATTTCTTCTCTGTACTGCTTGCATACTTGTCTGTTGTCTATTATCTTGCTGGGTGGTTGGCTTCTCACCTTCTTAATCAGGAACAATAGTTGTTGTCATGTAATTGTGTTAATTTTCATTTTGTTGTTTTTTTGTTGCCAAAAAAAATTGCATTTTTTTATTAAGAATTTCAAGTAGTTTGATTTTCTCCAAGAGTACATTCTGTTTGCTATGGATCTGGCTGTGCATTCATTTCATGTTGCTCTAATTCATTTGGTTTTTCATGGTGTTCTTCATGTACATCATGTTCTTTTACAGGCTTCGCATGTGTGATATGGAACCAGGGGTCTCTGTTCTCAACATTAACACATGTTGGAATAGTTAATAGTACTTGATAAGGCCCTACCCATTTAGGCTCAACAATCGATTTTCTTGCAAAGTTCCTCATGTAGACCATATCTCCCGGTTTTAGCTGATGTAAGCTAAAGTCTAAAGGAGCTCTCTAGGTTAGCAAGCCAAGCTTGTGCAATTCATCCAGTCTTTTCTTTAAAGCTTTTATATATTTATATACCTGACATTCAGTTCCAAGGTGTGACAAGACAGCTGACTTCTGGGATGAACTATGCAATGGAGCATTACTATGCAAGATTTCATATGGTGATAGGTGTGTATCTCTACAGGGTTGACTTCTTAAATAAAAGAGAAAAATGGGGAGTCCTTGTACCCATTTCAGATGGCTTTCAGAACACACTTTTCCGATAAAATTTTTAATTTTCTTATTGTGCACCTCAATTTGCCCTGAGGATGAGGGGTGACAGACCGAATGTAAGCTTCTCTGTATCCCCAAGGTCTTATAAACCTCATGCATAATGTTTTTAGAAAAGTGTGACCCATGGTCTGAATCAATTCTAGCTGGTACAGAAAATCTCAGGACTATCTCTCTCAGAAGTGTCTTTACCACGAAGGCTGAGTTGTTTTTCTTTGCAGGGAACACATCTGGCTATCGAGTCAACCTGTCAATGATGACTAGGGCATATTTAAATTCTTGACAAATGGGCATTGATATATAATCAATCTGCAAGCATTTGAATGGGATATATGCCAATTGTCTGCCCCCTAGTCCCTTAATTCTGGTCATGCCCTGATTGTATTGCAAGCAAACCTTGCATTTCTGGCATGTTCTAATTGCACAAGTGGATATTCCAGGAGCCGTCCAGTGTCTTTGAATGCCATCCACCAGGGATTGGGTCCCATAATGGCCTTTGGCATGTAATGCATTGCATAGGATATCATATAGAGTTCTTGGAAGAATGGGTTTGTCTGCACTAGAAACTATACACCTCTAATTTGGCCCCTAGATTTTCTATCCAGTGCTTCACTTCCCTTGAGGAGTATGCCTGTTTCAGATCCGTTTTATTCACCAAGGAGAAGTTCAGCACATGGATGGGACCAAATCGGGCACCATATTTAGCTGTTATATCTGGCCTTCTATATCCTAATGAGACTCCATCTTCACTCTTTTGATGTGATTGGCAATGCATCACAGCCACCTCTCTAGGTAACCAGACAGCTTCCAGAAGTTGGTTTGTAAGGCTCCCATAAGCTATTTCCTTCCCACAAGCAGTTATAAATCCCTGATATCTCCAGATTAGGCCAGTGCAATGGACTACATTGAATGCATACTTGCTGTCGGTATACATGTTTATCCTTCTGCCCCAGCCAATTTCTTGAGCTCTGGTGAGACTCAGGATTTTGGCACCTTGAGCACTCATGGGCTCTGGTAGAGCTGCATACCATAAAGTCTCATCTTGAGTCACTACAGCTGCACCTGTATACCATTCCCCATCTAACACAAATGCAGAACCATTGGTAAACAGTGTCAGGTCTGGAGAGACCAAAGTGATATTGTTTAAGCCATCTCTAGTTTTTGAACTATTTCTAAGGCATCTGCACAGCTATGGATGGGTTCCCCTTCTAACGGTACTTCTGGCATTAGTTTGGCTGGGTTGATCTCCTTACAATGATGGAAAGTTAGGTTCTCCTTGCCCAGCAACACAATTTGATATTGGGATAAGCGCTGGGATGTAAATGCTTGCAGGCTGCTGTTTTTCAAGATGGTATCTATTTGACGAGGTGCGTACAGCATAATCCTGCATCCCAAAACCAGATCTGAAGATTTTTTAACCATTAGAGCAGCAGCTACAATTGCTCTCATACATGGTGACATCCTCTTAGCCACAACATCTAGCTATAATAAGCTTTTGGTCTGAACTCATCCCCAAGAGTCTACACTAATACAGCACTGGCTATTCCCTTGTCTTCATGCACAAACAGGTGAAACAGTTTTGCATGGTCAGGGATACCAAATGCAGGGCTTGATAACACAGCTGTTTTCAGTTTTTCTATTGCATGCCTGTGCTCCTATGTCAGTTTTAAGGGTTCTGAGACAATGTTCCTAGTCAAGTCTGTCAGAGGTTTTGAAATCAGACTATAACCAGGTATCCACTGCCTACAGTAACCCGTGATTCTTAAAATTGCATGGAGCTGCTTATTGGTCCTAGGAATGCACAGCTTCTGTATATGTGCAACTCTTTTTTGGGAAATCCATCTAATACCCTTCTCCAACACGAAGGCGAGGTACTCTACTTTTGGCAAAACCCACTGTATCTTGGCCCTGAGATCTTTTGTCCTCTTTTACATAGCTCTTGTAATAGATATTTTCTGTCCCGTTGACACACTTAAATATTTGGTGACATTAGCAAAAGGTCATCAACATAATGCACTAATTTTCTCTCAGTGAATATGAATGATTCAAGATCTTTTTGCAGGATCTGGCAAAAGATATTTGCACTTTCTGAGAACCCTTGTGGAATTTGGGTCCAGCAGATTTGTTTACCCTCTCAGGAAAATGCAAATATCTTCTGATTGGACTCTTGCAGGGGTAAAGTAAACTACACACAGCACAGGTCCATGACTGTGAACCAGGCTGCACTACTTAGAATTTCAGCGAAGATATTTGCTGGGCTAGATACCACTGCATGTCCCTTCTTAACAAAGTTATTTACTGCTCCCAGCTGAAAAAGGATTACCCCAGTACCCTGAAATATCTGTCAATTGCATAATACATATAAAGTTCAAACAATGGAACAAAAAAGCAGTAGGTGATTGGCCAACACAGAAGAAGATTCAAGATTAGACAGAATCGTTGCTTATGATGTATTATGGGAGAAAACTCCTTCAAATCTGACTGGGTTTCTGGTCAGAATAATTATGATCTGAGTTAAGCACTGATCTGAAATATCTTGTTTTAAAAATCTTCTAGATATGACACATCAGTTGCTTGAGATGTATAGTGGAAGAAAACTTCTAACATTAATCTTCAGATCTGCTTGGGTTTCTGGTAAGCAAAATTTAGGTTTTTAGCTAAGCATTAATTTAAAAAACTGATCCCCAATCTTGTCTCTAAAAAATAGGTCTGGTTTCTTAACATGCATAACTAGGTTCAAAAAGTGCCATAAAGTTTTCACACTCTGCCTATAAACATGCCCTGATTTTTGTGAGAGTTTAAAAAAAATACCTTGACTTGGTCCTACCAACTCCTCAAAATATCATTCTACATCTCTCCTTCCTATTCTAACCAATATTTGAAAATATGTGGAACTGATATTTGCCTTGTTTTGCTCTTTTCACTCTTCTAATTGTTTTCTGTTGGAAACTACTTTCTATGAGATTATTAAACATTATTTTATTTCTAAATTAAAGATTTCTCACACTTTATCCATCATAACCTTTTTGCACTGTTTGACACTGCTCACTTTCTGTCTTTCTGGATCATTTCTATTCTTTAAGTTTGTGTGTCATTCCTTTTCATGATTCTCTTTTTGCTTGGTTGCAAATTCTTCTTTTGCAAATTTGTGTGCAGATTCCTCCATTGCCTATTTGTGAGACTGCTTCGGGCCATATTCTTTACTTTCTATACATAGTTTTGGAAATCTTGTTAACTGCTATATAGTTATCCCTGAAGATTACTCACAAATATTAACATTTATTTTTCCATTCATATCTTAATGCCTTTTTGTTATCTCCACTTATGAAATTCTGAAACTCAGTATTCAAAAGAGAATTAATTGTCTTTACCTCTAAAGCCTTTACTTCTGCTAATGACACTATTTTTGTATGTATACATATACATATATATATAACCACAACAATTTTTGTATGTATACATATATATACATACATACACATATGTACACACATTTATATGTATGTATTTGTATACAAATAAATAAAAAATAGAAGATACTTGTTTATAAAGCCATAGTGGACATGAATTTATATATGTGTACAGGTATATACACACATGTATGCATATATACACATAACATATTTCTATGTCTGTAAATATACATATATGTATATGTATCTAGTAGAAGGGATTTTTTGATAATATGATCTATTTCATTTATATCTACAGTACCTACCATAATATCTTAATTGTTCAAACATAGTAGGCCTTTAACAAATCCTCATTGCTGGATTCTTTCATTGGTTATCACAAATTAATAGAAAAACAAAAACATTTCCAAAACCTGTAGCATTTTTAGTTATAAAAATTATCCCAAAATATTCAATTGTAATAGAAAACATATTAGATGGGCAAAGCATATGTGTCTTCACAACTTTATCAATAAGCATACTGAGATTCTGAGTGATTACCTAATTTGCCATCTCATAAAACTTGAAAGGGTAGTGCTGAGACATCAGACTAAGGCTCAAGATTTTAGGTGGAGAAATAATGTTTCCTCCAGGAAAAGATATTTTCTTACTTTGTTTCCCACAATTCCTATAGAAGGTATCATCATATTCCTCTGGAACATAAAGGAATACATTGAAGTATTAAAAACTATTGAGCTAATATTAAGTACTTTCTGTCATATGGAGTTGTGAAAGCTCAGGTGCATAAAATAAGAACTCAAGCATTGCATGCAATATTTCTCAATAGTTGTGTGGACACATTTCCTAATATATATGAAAAATACAACCTTTTTGCCTAATTGCCCAAATAGATGGAGTTTCCTATAGTCTACTTAATCAAGTGTTATGATTGAATCATACTAGAAGCAGGACTTCAACTGAGCATTTAATTGATAGGAGACCACAGAGTTTCTAACAATCATAAGACTGAGGAAAGATGCTTATTAGATGCAATGAGAATGCCAACATGATTAGATTAGACTAGATTAGATAAAATAATTTGCTATATTTCTCTGTTATACTTCTTTATGTTTTCTGTATTGTCATTTAGAAGAAAAAAATCTAACATCAAATTGGTTCTTATTGTTTATCTTCAATGACTCTCAATTCTAGTGTCTAGGAATAACATAAAGGAACAGTTATTAAAACAAACTACTATGTTATCTTGTCATATAGGGCACTGAAGTATATCTGTTATCCCTTAGATAACCTCTGTTACTTTAATACTGAAAAATTAAACTTTGAAATAATGCTTAAAATTCATTTTTTAAATTGACATTAAATATTTAATTCTTTTTCCCCCTTTAGTTAGCAAGCCTCCATTTTCCCAGGACTTAAGAGAAGAAGCCAATGCTTCCTCTTCTGGGATTTTACTCTTTGCCAAAATTTACCAAAAGGGCCACTGGAAAAAATAATCGGCTTTTATTTCCTGAAAACAAGTTCTTTGAAGTATATAACAGATAGCAGAACATTTTCAGAAGTGCTTGTGTATGTGGGGTGTAATGGGAGGAAGGAGAGCATATTTATTTAGGGAGAAGTAAAGGATGACTTATAAAATTAAGAATATTTTCATATGCCTTTACCTTGCCATTGGTTATGGCCATTTAGAGATCGTATCCTAAGGACTATGTATTAGTATTTTGTTGACTATATATAGTAATACCTATTGTTCACACCTTGTAATAACATCTACATAAATATTATAGACATATATATTTAATATTTTATTAAATTGCATTTCCACATTCAGTTCTCATAACTTTAATATGTGCATTGTTGGTAGAAATGTCACTAAGTATTTGTAAAACACATCAAATATACCTATGACCAAAAGACACATGTCACAATATAACTATGCCTAAATGTCAGGAGTTCAGTCATGTCTCCATAAAGATTAAGAAGCATTCTTTTGCTCAGGGCCATCTCACAGTGGTCAGTATAGATCCAGTCACTCAGGTTGAGTGATTGCAACTCCTCCTAGCCCCTATTGTACCCTAAGAATTCTTAAAACAAAGTCAGTCAGATATTTCTTTGGAATAATAAATATTAAAGAATGGTAAATTAAAGAGTTTTGATATAGACCTAGATGTATTATATTTAACAATATGCTAAGAGAGGAAAATTAAAGTTATAAACAATGTTAATACTCCCATATGCTAAAGATATTGTATTTTACCTAGAAGATAACAGGGAATCAAAGAATAACTTGATAAAAATGATTAATATCTATAAATAACATAAAAAACATTGGGAAATAGATGGAGAGAAATAGCTAAGAGACAGAGCAAAGAGAAAGTATAAATATTAGTTCAAGTTTAAGTCTAGGGTGATTTTAACTTCTTCGTAGTATAGTCCACTCATTTATATCAAACACTCACTGATAATGCAGTAAAAAGAACTTTTTTTTTTACATAGTGCAAATTTATTTTATAATATAGACACAAAATAGGCAAGACAGAAAGAGAACATAAGCCTCTGAGTATAACCACACATAATCTTTAAGGAATCAGTGAAATAAAGGAAATAGAATAAATGGGAAAATAATAAATTCATAAGGCCTTGGTATGAGACCATATTCTGTTCTGGCAGATCACTCCTGAGATTGGTTGAAATGAATATAGGAAAAATTCTCCTAAAAAAGTCAAATAAGTAAAACTGAGACTCTAAGCAAAAAAAAAAAAAAAAAAGAATAATTAGATTTATTCTAAGAGGGCCAAGTCCCACAATAAAGCCAGACTTCTGATCAAGACCAAAAGATCCTGAGCACTGTGAGAGAACTTCTTTTATCCCCAAGGAGTATCACAACTTTTATACCAGTATAAAAATAATACATGACAATAGTTATACCCATCTAAAAATAGAGGCACAGGGAAGCAATGTTCATTGGTTAGGACAACTAGGAAATACTTCTTATTGGTAGAAGAAATCACTTGATAGACCATAGGGGAGTAGGGAACCTAAACCCTACTTTCTAAGCCTGGTGATATAACAAGGAGGTGCCAGGTCTAAAAGTGGGGCAAAAGCCTGATGATGTATGCTAGAATATATAGAGTACACATGGGTTAAAGGAATGTCACTGAGGTGTCATCAGGTTTCTAACTGAGGCAAAAGCCTCTATACCAATGAAGGCTCAGTCACAAGTTCAAATCCGTGATTGCTGAGGGTACATGATATAGCAAATTTGAAGGGAGAGGCTGGGACTAAGGGCTATGCAAAAGTAGTGATTTACTTAATTCAAAACCTTCATCCTTATACTAATACAATCACCAACTTATTAATTAATATATAGCATTAGTCACCTACCTTAAAATCACATATCTTAAAATCACAAATATGATCAACTCAAAACTATTACTAACATTAAATCTTATCCTCATATAAGGGGTTAGGGGTTTTCACACTTACATAGATAAGACTACAAATTCTCATTATTAAATTAAATTTATTGTACCGGTGATTTGTTCTTACATTTGGCTCTCTTCTGGCATAATGTGAAATTCAGCATTTGGGGACCCAAATTCCAGGTCCATCATCTTATTATAATTCTTCATTCTTTCTTTCAACGTAGGAAAAATTACTCTTCCATACCCATAAGTGGTCATGAGTTTTAGTAAAGTAGCCCACAATAAGGTAAATAAAATGAGCAGCATTTCCATATAGTATTATAAAATAGAAAGACAATAAAAATTCATTCAAAATAATTCCAAAACTAGTAAATATCTAGATGTCTACCAAAGACTTATAACACTTAAATATAGCTGCAAAATCTTCTTTGCACAAATAAAGGAAGACATATCTTAAGAGATATTCATCGTGTTTCATTGGTTCATGTCAATATTAAAAAAATCAAACAAAATGAAAGATTAAACATTTTTCTTGGTTGCAGAGATCTCAAAAGTTCCCATAAAACACATCTTTTATACTAGAGGAAAAAATTTTACAGTTGTCTCTGCAAATGAACAAACTAATATCTTCCAATGTAACAGCTTTATGAATTAAGAACAAAGAAAACTAATCCCTTACCTCCCACTCAGCACATTATCAATTATTATTTAGTCCTTATTATTCAAGCATAACTTTATAAAACTGATCTCACTCCCTCCCCAGGAATGGTAAAGATGACTATAAGGAAAATTGAGTACTACCAGGTCCTGGATCCATTGAAAACCTTCTTATTTTGGGTCCTCACAACCAATAGTTTCACCCCAAATTTTATTTTGGAATCCCTTAGGTTTTCACTTTGGCCAGATTTTTATTGAATAATCATATCTACAATTTCAATCTACCGTTTATTTCAAGTTGTCCTCTTGGAAAAATTTCTTGATTGAATGCTTATGATCTATATGCAGACTCCTTTTTTCTAAATCTTATACAATGTAAACCCTTCAGAACCTGGACAGGAGAGTCATACTTCTTTTTCTAACTTATTCTCACTCTATCAAACCACTTAGTGAATTTTTTTCTAAAACTAATTCAAATTTTTGGTGTTTGTTCTTTGAAATATGTATATCCCAACTTGCTCCCAGACTCTGGCAGGACACACAGTCCAAACCACATACTTATACTCTCGTATCTCCTTAAAAAAATTCCTTACTGTTGTTTAGTCACTTCACCTTTTTCCTGACCCAAAAGCAGATCTCAACTCTTTCCACTGCAGAAGAGATACAAGAAGGCCGAAGTGTACACTCTGAATGGCAGAAAAAACAGAGAATTAAAGATTAGAAGTAAATGGGACTTAGTACCAGTAAAATGCTTTAGCTATACCAGGCTTGAAGGCAAAGAACTATTGTTCATCTGGAACATGCTTTGTCCTCCCAGAAACTTTTTGGAACAGGAAATGGCATCAGTGAAAAGTGAATTTCCTAATATGAAAGGAGGTCAAGGTAGCTTTGAGTCTAGGAACTATCATAAAAGTGATGAAAGGAGTCACAAATTGTGAAATAGAGAGGAAGAAAAGAAAACAAAGGCAAAAAACCCCAAACCAAACCTATATATTATCTGGGAGTTAGGGTTAATACATGTAATATCTGCTACTAGGAAGTCTGATGCAGTATCTCAGCTACCATGGCGTAAGTTGATTGGGATCCTGTAGTAGATCTAACACCTGTATTATCAAATCCTGGCAGTGGGCATCCATCAGTCTAAGTAATCTGACTGATGTAGGCAGCAGAGCAACTCAAGGTTCATATGGCAAATAATAGTGGTAACATTTTTATAAACAGCCACCATTTATCTATAATGAATGAGATAGGAACCCCAGTCAAGGTGAAAATAAGAAAAAATATGTATTTCAAAATAGATAAGACAAGAGGAAAGATATTTAAACGTAAGGTAAGATGACCATCAAAACATGTAAATGATAAACATTTCTAAGTAAAAAATGGAAATAGAACTAAACCATTAACTTGTGGTTTATTTAAAAAGATATTTAGAATTCCTAAGAGTGTATTGAACTGTAACAGGATGTTTCCTCCAATGACTCTAGACATAAACCAGAATTTTAAAAAATATTTAAAAAAATGAAAAATAATTTTGGCATGAAAGGTACAAATAAATATCAAAATAGAAAAAAAAACTGAATTCACAATGACAGAACTCCAAAAATAAGGAAGATAAAGAATAAAAAATTGAGTATGCTAATATAATAAAGTAAAAGAAAATATGTAAGAAGAAAAGAAACAATAACATTAAAAGAAATGATTATTATAGAAGGCAAGCCTGTTTATCTCAAAGACAGATTGTGTAGAAGGCAACTTAAGCAAATTCATGAACAAAAGAACTAAAATGTTCTTGACATCTTGTTAATTTTTTACTAATGAATATGTGCATTTTCTTCCCAGCACCAATGAATATTATTTCAAAAGAATTGACCATATATTATAGCACAGAGAAATTATCAATAAATACAAAGGCAGAAATAGTAAGGAAATACATCACAGGCTATAGTGCAGTAAAATTAGTGAACCAAACAAGAGCCATACAAAAGTTATAGATACAAATCGAGATTGAATTTAATAATAAATAACTAATAGATCAAATGATAATTATTAAAACAATTACAAAGGTAAAATAAAATGATAAATAAGCATACTAATATTTTTAGAATGAAGCTAAGAATGTTCTCCATAGGGAAGATTAGATCCCTAAAATATACATTAACAAAATCAAAAAGGGCGTGTAAAATGAGAAAGTTATCAAATAAGCAAAAAAATAATAAAGATTATTTTTAAAATTGAAATTCAAAACATAATTGGAAAAAAAGTATATATAAATAAAAAATAAATTAAAAAGCAGATTCTTTGGAAAGGTTAACACAGTTGATAAATCTACAAATCCTTGGATTAAAAATATGTGGGCAGAAAATGAAATGAACAAAATAGCAAATAATCAGAGTAAAATTACAGCAAAATCAAAAGCAAAATTAATTGAAATTATTTACTGAAAGTTAGAAGATAAAAGAAATAGAAAAATATGTCAAAATTATAAAATGAGAAAACTAATTGTAAACCAAGTACAAAATTTAAATAATATAATCTAAGAAAAATAAATATAAATTGCTATAAACAAAATATCAAAGAGGAAAAATAATAATCCTGATGATGACAGATTTAAGCAATAATGCCATTGTTAATGGGATTTTCTTAACCTTTCCCTGTCTCCTTAAGAGGCTAGAGAACAGGATTTCTAAGTAGATCAGAATTGACAGGAGTCAGTGAACCAGAGCTGAAGATTTCATTACCAGGGAGACTAGGACTGAGGAGAGGAAGTAGCCTGCCCTTGAACAGGAAGTTAGAGGGGGACATTTGCTCAGTGAGGAGATAAAATAAGCAGCCAACTGCCAGTTGGGGGGCTTTTGCCTCTGGGATTTCTAGAGAGCAGGAGGTCTGTCTCTGAGGCAAGGATCTTCTGGCAGTTGGCTACTGACAGAATGCTATAGAAAAGTGATTGAAAGAATGAGTGAATGGTGGCTGTCTATTATTTTTGGGATTTGGGTAGTTAGTGAATAATATTTAATAACAGAATATTAGGCCTGATGTGCCAGACTGGAAAAATTATACTCAGAAGACAATTAGAGATAGGTTTATGAAAATTTACTTAGTTACTTGGAATTTTAGGTATATTTATAGGGTATAAGATTTAATAATCTCTTTCCTCTTTTCTTTCTATCTGTACTTCTTAAATTAAACAAAGTTTCTTTTAAACTGCTCTCCTCACCTTGTAAAACTCCTTAATTTAACCCTTACACCAGGCTTGCAAAGGAAATTTTTTTTAAGAAATTGAGAAAGCAGGCACACTATCAGGCTTCCTTTATGTGATATAGTTCTGAAACATAAGTGATGGTAGGATAAAGCAAAAGAGGAAAATTATAAACCAAAATCTTAAGAATCCCAAATGTTATGGAACTGCTTTTGCCAAAAAGCAATTCTCATTTATGCTAATATGTGTTTGAACTATAGGCACAGAATGATCTCTTTTTCAATATCACAAAAAACATTAATCACATTTAAAAAGCATGCATTGTTTGTAATGCAAATAGATTAAATTTCCCAATAAATAAAATAGTAAACCACAGATGTGCAGTCTCTCTGATTTCATTTGACATGATCCTAAAAATGATGGCAATAAAAATAAGAAAAACAAATTAAAGATGTGAAGATAGCTAAAAAGAAGATAAAACAATGCCTGTTCAATGATAACATAATGGTGTACTTAGAAAATCTTAAGGAATCTCTGAAGTTGCTAATTGAGGCAATTAATTGCTTCACTCAATTAGTAAGTTACAATAGAAATCCATAACAATTAACAGCATTACTGTAGGATCATCATCATTAAATTCTTGAGGTTATAGAAAAATATGAATATATTTTAAAACTATAATATTAATAAAATATTTATGCATCAATCTATCAAAGCATACTTAATAGTTATATATACTCAATTACAAAGCACTCTTTAATGAAATAAAGATTAAATTTAAATAGCATCAGGAATATCCAGTGCCCATAGTTAGGGCATGTAATGATAACAAAAACTGAAAATTTTACCAAAGTTAATTTTCTATTTTAATTCTACACAAATTAGTCTCTGAAAGGGATTCACTAAAAAATCCACTAATATATAATTATAGAACTCATATGGACTATTAAGAAAAAAATTAAAAGTGAGAATGAAAGGAAGAGAATAACATTTTTGGACCTCAAAATATATTAAAAAATAACAGAGATAGATAGACAGACAGACAGATAGATAGATAGATAGATAGATAGATAGATAGATAGATAGATAGATAGACAGATAGATCACATACATTAGATATTTTTTAAATTACAATTAGATCAATGGAACATACTACCCAGGGGGAATCAGATGTAATGGTACTCCATAAAGCTTTTTTTCAATAAATCTCATGTAATGAGTATTTGGGGGAAAATTCCATATTTGAAAAGAACTACTGTAAAACCCTTAAAGTCTGACAGAATTCTTGGTTAGATGAACATTTTATGCTATGTTATTTTTCTTGTTCTTTCATTCAGTTATGTCTCACTTTGTTTCCCCATTTGGAATTTGTTGACAAAGATACTAGAGTGGTTTGCCATTTCCTTCTCCAATTCATTTTACAGATGAGGCACTGAGGCAAACAAGTTTAAGAGATTTTACCCAAGAATATGCATCTAATAAATATCTGAGGCCATATTTGAATTCCACATCTTTCTGATTTCAGATCCAACAATTTATTAATTACCCTACCTAGCTGCCTTGCATTATGTTACCTAATTTAAAATGTAAAAAATTCCCGAATATTACAGAAAATCACATAAAAATTAGAACAGAACTATGTTTTACACAAAAGATTTATTTATTTGTTTTTTTATTTTATTTTAGCCAAATAAGATAAATGCAATAGAGTGATAAGATTGATAATTTTATTTATAAATAATTGTAGTACATTTATACAAACCATATTAATGCACTTAGAATAAGAAAAGAAGAGCTAAATGGGTAAAAAGTGTGTAATTTTGTGGATTCTATATGCATATGTATATATTTATATATATGCATAGATATATGGATCTATAGTGTATATCTGCATGGTGATATGTGCACCTGCTTATATTAATATCATTTAATGCAAATATATACTTTTTTTAACAACTGTGATATCCCAATGTAGTATTACTTCAAGGGTTATGAATAAACATTTCTATGTAGAAGATTCACAAACTATTAACAACCTTATGAAAGAAAGGTGAAAACGTCCTTTCATTTTTCTTAATCTCTCTTTATTTTCAGGATTTTGTGTGCGTGTGTGTGTGTGTCTGATTTTTCAGTTTGCTGAACTTTTAAGTTATCTAATTGAATGCCCAATTAATTGGACCAATCTTTTTTTTTTGCTTTTGTTAGTGACAGATAGATACATAGATTTAATATTTCCCCTAAATGTTGCTTTTGCTTTTGCAGCATCCCTCAGGTATTAATAAATTGTCTCCTTATTGTCTTTATCTTTGATGAAATTGATTGACTGTATGATTGATTCTTTGATTTGATTTAAGATTGACTCTAAGATTTTCTTTAAGGATTATGTTATATGGTTTCTAATTAATTCTGCATCTTCGCTTTAAAGGTACTTTATTGAATGTATTTTTACTGCATTGTGTCTATGTAAAGATGTATTTGCGTATTCTGTTAGTGATGTTTTTATGTTCTTGTATATGTTCATTTTTTGTTGGTGACGTGCAACTGAAAAATAGGTGTACTCATTTCTATTCCTATTTAATATTTTCTAGAAATCTATCATACCAGTTGCAATTGAAACATTTCACAAATTAACTTTAAATGACTAAAAATTGGAAACATTTGTCAGTTATGTTATCTGGCACTCTTCTTTTTTTGCAAAGTAAAAACACATTTTCACAGCTGTCATTAAGAGGGTTTAAAAGTTTTTTTCCCTATAATTTACTCTTTTCCTTTATAAATTCTCTCTTGATTAAAAGTAGGGATATTCTGTGTGAAGCATATTTCAAAATTTTTATATGTTCTATAGCAAGGTAGAGAGTTTAATTGTTAAAAAAGATTTATTGCAAGTTATACATAATTAGATAAATATCATAGGCTGCAGAGCTCATATGTTTTGAATAAATATTGATTTTAATAAAAATAGAAAACTATCATTGAATACATTTCATGTTCTTAATCAGAGAAAAACAAAATTTATGAAAACAAGGAAATGTTATTACTATGGCAAACTGTGATCTTAGGAATCCATTGTTTCTGCTCAAAGCACTGTTTGCTATTTTATACTCTTAGCCATAAAAGAATCAAATACTGAAAATCTTTACTTCCCCTTTATTGGATATGTGGGTTGGCTTTCTCTATATCAGAAAAAATAACAACACACTCCAACTACTCATATTTTAGCCACCTCTAAACAACTGAAATTAGGCAAAAGGCCAAAGTGTATTTAAAAATTATGAACAGTCAATTGATGAACTCTTCCCACCATTGAAGAACTAGATCCAAAGACATAACTAGCAATTTCCAATAATTGGATAAGTATCCCCTACCAAAAAATCAATTTTTAAATGGGGACACAAGGAGAAGAAATAAAACATTGGGAAAGGAGTCAAGCAGCCTAGAAAGGGGAAGAGTCTTCATGTGGCTACAACTTCATTTTCTCATTTATGGCTTTTCTGCAAGACTCTTACTCATACAGCTGACTTATGTGCTTTCCTCTTGGAAAGGATTGTATTATCCATCAAAATCAAACAATTATGTAGTTAAAGACATGTAGACTTCCAACAACAAGGAGAAGAAGTCAGACATCACATGCTAGGTAGTGTAGTGGTGATAAAACCATTTGATTGTTCTTGGACAAGGGATAAATAAAGAATGACATAGATAGGTCCTGTGCAATTAGGCTTATCCCACCTTACAAATGAGATTAGGGGGTATAAGGTCTGTGTCAGAGATAAGGAAAAGGGTTTAATTTGTACCATAGTTGTTTTCCAATATCTTTAATTGACTCTGTGACTCAGAGATGATAGGCCCATTGACCATAAGGCAATGAAGCCTGCTCTGTAACTCTTGATACATTGAGAAAAAAAAAACACTAATCCAAATGTTAACTAGTCCAGTACCATGAAACATGGTTCAGAATGTACCAAGCAAGAAGAGGGGAAGGCTAGAGGACTGGATTTGGTAAAAGTCATGCAGGTCCTAAAAAGCTAAGGTGCAATTATGAACTCATGTCTTTTGACTCTTCAAAGTCCTTTCCACTCATCTCTGAAGACTGAGTCTCAAACTTAACATTCTGTGATCTGAGGCTGGGCTAGCAGAATAATCTGCAGTTACAAAAATTGTAATCCTACCCCAGTATCCTGAAAACACACAGGAATTTGATAAGAAGATTCATGATCATCTCAATATAGAGTCACAAAACCATGAAGTCAACCATTCCATTTTTTGATGGGATCAATATCATTTGCAAAGCAGAGATAACATTTCTCTAAGCAAGAAATACAAATTCTGTTTCCAAAGAAAGACAGCTTGGCCTTTTAGAACTGTATACCAATTGACTTACTTCTGCTAGTCACAAATCATTGTAGTGCTGTTATATGAATACTGAAAAAAATGTAAGAAAGTTTTCTACCTTTGTAGAATATGGTAAGGGAGGTCAGGAAGGATGTTCCATAGAGGCAGAGAATTAACTAGAACTTGAAGCAGGATAGAGAACCCAAGAGTTGGACATCAGGAGAGATATAATTCCAGAAAATGAAACAGCCAATTAGAATGCAAAGTGTCTTTTGTGACACTGGGAGATGGTGTGTCTTTTGTGAAGAATAACAAGGAAGCCTATACCATAGAGCAGGAGTTGGCAACCTTTTTGGCCGTGAGAGCCATAAACACCACATTTTTTAAAATGTAATTTCGTGAGAGCCATACAGTGCTTACAGTGCAGACTCCTGTAACACTGTGGGCTCCTGTAACAATGCCTGAAAAAAAATGACTTTATGTCTCTTGCAGAAAGAGCCATATCTTGCCCTCAAAAGAGCCAGATATGCTCGAGAGCCATACATTGCTGACCCCTACCATAGAGAAACAAAGGCACTGATTGTGAATACCAAACATTTGAAAGTCAAACAGGGATTTGATATTTTGTCATTGAGATGATAGGGAGTTCTGGAGTTTATTGACATGATCATATTTATTCTTTACTAAAATTAAGTTGTCAGCAGATAGGAGGAGGATTGGAGAGAAGATACACTTAACACTCAGACAAAAGCCTAGTTGTCCCAGTCATAAGCAGCTGCATTTTATACAATGATTCAGCCAACAACAAATAAAAAAAGAATCACTGGATTCTTCTAATCCCTAATTGCTTCTATTCTTTAATCATATAAAAATCAGAATGGGACAAATGGAAAAGGAGGCATAAAAATCCATTAGAAAAAAAAACTGTTTAAAGTTTAGAATTAGTAAAATGGAAAAGAAAGAACAAAATGTAATGAAAGAAAATTAACACCCTAAAAATCAGAATTGTGCAAAGTGAAGCTAATGATTCCATAAGACATCAAGAAACAACAAACAAGTCAAAGAAATAAAAAATAGATGAAAATATGATGTATCTCACTTGAAAATTAACTGACCTGTAAAATAGATGAAAGAGAGATAATCTAAGGATAAGTGGAATAACTAATAGCCATTATCAAAAAAAGAAGCTGGAAATCATTTTACATGGAATTATTAAAGTAAGTTGTCCTAATATTCTTAAAAAAGAAAGATTAATAGAAATGGAAAGAATCCACTGAATATCTTCTAAAAGAGAGTCACTCAAAAAAAGAGGAAAAAAAAAGCCTCCCAAGAAATTTTACCCAAATTCTGTAACTCCAAAACCAAGGGAAAAACACTGAAAATAGCCAGAAGGATGCAATCCAATTGTGATCACAATTGTGATATATTACTGTTGTCTTCTTGTTAGTATCTTATTTAAAATTATTGCATCTATATTCATTAATGAAATTGGTCTATAATTTTCTTTGTTTTTGTTCTTTCTTGCTTAGTACCTTAGTACAACATTTATTTCATAAAAAGAATTTGGGAGGTTTCCTTCTCTGCTTATTTTCCCAAATAGTTTTTGTAGTATTGGGATGAATTGTTCTTTAAATGTTTAATAGAATTAACTTATAAATCCAAAGGCCTGAGGGATTTTTTTCAGAGTGTTCAATGATGGTTTGTTCAATTTATTTTTGGGATTATTGTGCTGAAAGGAGTGATGAACTGGAGGATTTCTACAAATTGAAAAGAGCTCCAGGAATTGATACAGAATGAAATGAGCAGAAACAGGAGAACATTGTTCACAGTAACTGATACACTGTGGCATAATCAAATGTAACAGACTTTTCTACTAGTAGTAATATAATGGTCCAGGACAATCCAGAGGAACTTGAGAGAAAGAACCCTATCCACATCCAGAGAAATAACTTTGGAAGTAGAAAAGTAGAAGAAAAATATATGATCAATCATACTGTTAGATGGGGATATGATTGGGGTTTTGGCTTTAAAAGATGACTCTATTGCAAATATAAACAATATGGAAATAGATTTTGAACAATGACACATGTGCGACCCAGTGGAATTGCTTGTCAGCTCTGGGATCAGGGAGGGAAGAAGGGAGGGAAAGAACATGAATCATGGAATCATGGAAAAATATTCTAAATAAATAAATACATTTTAAAAGGAGGCTATACTATTTGGTGTATATATGTTCAGTATTGACATTACTTCATTGTTTATAGTATCTTTTAGCAAAATGCAATTTCCTTCCTTATATCTTTTAGTCAGATCTATTTTTTCTTTAGCTTTGTCTGAGATTATGATTGCAACTCTTGCTTTTTTTACCTTTGATGATACATAATAAATTCTGATCTAGAACCTTACGTTTACTCTGTCTGTGTCACCCTGCATCAAATGTATTTCTTGTAAGCAATACACAGTAGGATTCTGGGTCATAATCCTCTCTGCTATCTGCTTCCATTTTATGGTTGAGCTCATCCCATTCACATTCACAATTATGATTACCTACTGTGTATACTCTATCTTATTTTTCACTTTTGAACCTGCTCTTTTTCCTTTTACTCTGTCTCTCTTCTCCCACCCACTAATCCTTGTCTCATTCCCCTCCTACTTACTTATAGGGTAAAATATGTTTTTATACCCCAAAGAGTATGGTTGTTATTCCCTCTCTGAGCTAGTTCCAATGAGAATAGAGTTTAAGTATTGTCGATCACAACTCTCATCCTCCCCTCTAATGTAATAGTTTTTCACTCATTTTTAGGTTAGATAATATGTCCCATTCCATCTTTCCCTTCCTTTTTCTTTCAATGAAATCTTATTTTTCAACTTTTGATTTTTTTGTATATTGTATCATCCTAATTAGCTTATTTCCCCACCCTCTATCTATGTTTATTCCTTCTAAATGCTCTAGTACTAATAAGAATTTTTAAGAATTACAAATATGCTTTTTCCATGTAGTAATAGATACAGATTGACTTTATTTACTGAGGGTCTTAAGTTTTCTCTTTCTTATTTACCTTTCTAGGCTTCTCTTGGGTCTTATGTTTCGACTTCAAATTTTCTCTTTAGGACTGGTCTTTTCATCAGGAATGCTTGGAAATTGATTTTTTGAATGTCCATTTTTCCCCCCTGAAAGAATATATTCAGTTTTATTGGATAGTTGAGTCTGGGTTGTAAACTTAGATTTTTCACCTTCAAGAATATCATAATCTATGCCTTTTGATCTTTTAATGTTGAGGAAGATAAGTCAAATGTAGTTCTGACAGTAGCTCCATTGTATTTCAATTGTTTCATTTTGCCTGCTTTTGGAGAATTTTCTCCTTGGTTTGGTGGCTCTTGAATTTAGCTACTATATTCCTGGGAGTAGTTGTTTGAGGATTTGTTTCTGGAGGTGATCTGTGGATTCCTTCAATTTCTATTTTGCTTTCTTGTTTAAGAATGTCTGGGAAGTTTTCTTTGGTCATTTCTTATCTCATAATGCCTGGCCTCTTTTTAATTTAGGCTTTCAGGTAGTCCAGTGATTTTTAAATTGTGTCTCCTGGATCTATTTCCCATTTGCTTGTTTTTTTTCAATGAGATTTTTCATGTATTCTTCTGTTTGTTTTTTATTTTTTTTAATTTTCTTTTATTGTTTCTTGATGTCTCATTATGTCATTATTCTAGTTAACCAATTTTAATTTTGAAAGAATAATTTTCTTCTGTTAGCTTTTGAGCCTCCTTTTCCTTTGTCCCATTTATTCTTGCACTGCTTTCATTTCTCATCCCTGTTTTTCTTCTGCTTCTCTTAATTGATTTTTTTATTTTAAATTTTTTTTTATTTTTTAGAAAAATTTTCCATGGTTACATGACTCATGTTCTTACTTTCCCCTTCACCCTCCCTTCACACACCCATAGCCTATGCACATTTACACTGGTTTTAACATGTATCATCTATCAAAACCTATTTCCATATTATTGATAGTTGCATCGGTGTGGTCATTTTGAGTCTAGATCCCCAATCATATCCTCATCAACCCATGTGTTCAAGCAGTTGTTTTTCTTCTGTGCTTCCACTCCTGTAGTTCTTCCTAGGAATTTGGATAGCATTCTTTTCCATAAATCCCTCAGAATTGTCCTGGGTCATTGCATTGCTGCTAGTACAGAAGTTCATTACATTCAATTTTACCACAGTGTATCATTCTCTGTGTACAATGTTCTTTTGGCTCTGCTCCTTTCATTCTGCATCAATTCCTGGAGGTCATTCTAGTTCATGTGGAATTACTCCAGTTCATAATTCCTTTGAGCATACCACCAGCATATACCACAATTTGTTCAGCCATTCCCCAATTGAAGGGCATACTCTTGTTTCCCAGTATTTTGCTACCTCAAAAAGCAAGGCTATAAATATTTTTGTAAAAGACTTTTTATCTTTGACCTCTTTGGGGTACAAACCCAGCAGTGGTATGGCTGGATCAAAGGGTAGCCAGACTTTTAGAGCTCTGGGCATAGTTCCAAATTACCAAGCAGAATGGTTGGATCAGTTCACAACTCCACTAATAATGCATTAATGTCCCAATCTTGCCACATCCCCAACAACACTCATTACGATTCCCTCCCATCATTTTAGCCAATCTGCTAATTGAGAGGTGATTCTCAGACTTGTTTTGATTTGCATTTCTCTAGTTATTAGAGATGTGAACAATTTCTCATGTGCTTATTGATAGTTTTGAATTCTTTATCTGAAAATTGCCTCTTCATGTCCTTTGCCCATTTATCAATTGGGGAATGGCTTGATTTTTTATACAATTGATTTAGCAACTTGTATATTTGAGTAATTAGACCTCTGTCAGAGTTTTTTATTATAAAGATTTTTCCCAGGTTGTTATTTCCCTTCTGATTCTGGTTGCATTGTTTCTGTTTGTACAAAACCTTTTAAATTTAATTTAAGTAAAATTATTTATTTTAAATTTTGTAATTTTTTCTAACTCTTGCTTGCTTTTAAAATCTTTCCTTTTCCAGAGATCTGACATGTTATTATGTGTTCACATAATTTAGTTATAGTTTCCTTCTATATATTCAAGTCATTCACCCATTCTGACTTTATCTTGGTGTAGGGTGTGAGATATTGATCAAAACTCTCCCATACTATTTTCCAATTTTCCCAGCCATTTTTGTTGAATGATGGATTTTTGTCCCAAAAGTTGGGCTCTTTGGGTTTATCATATACTGTCTTGCTGATGTCACTTACCCCAATTCTATTCCACTGATCCTCCCTTCTGTGTCTTAGCCAGTACCATATTGTTTTGAGGACTGTTGCTTTATAGTATAGTTTAATATCTGCTACTGCTAAGCCACCTTCCTTCATGTTTTTTTCCATTATTTCCTTTGATATTCTTGATATTTTTCTTCTTCCAAATGAACTTTGTTATAGTTTTTTTCTAATTCAGTAAAAAGTTTTTTGGTACATTGATAGGTATGGCACTAAATACATAAATTAATTTGGGTAGAATTGTCATTTTTATTATGTTAGCTTGTCCTACCCATGAACAATCAATATTTTTCCAATAGTTTAGACCTAGTTTTATTTGTTTGGAAAGTGTTTTGTAGTTGTGTTCGTATAATTCCTGTATGTGTTTTGGTAGATAGATTCCCAAGTATTTTATATTGTCTATGGTGATTTTAAATGGTGTCTCTCTTTCTACCTCTTGCTCCTGTGATGTGTTGGAAATATATAGAAATACTGATGACTTATGTGCATTTCTTTTGTATCCTGCAACTTAGCTAAATTTGTTGATTATTTCTACTAGCTTTTTAATTTATTCTCTAGGATTTTTAAGTAGATCATCATCTGCAAAGAGTGATAGCTTAGTCTTCTAATTGCCTATTTTAATACCTTCAGTTTCTTTTTCTTCTCTAATTGCTACTGCTAGTGTTTCTAGTACAATGTTAAATATTAAAGCTGATAATGGACAACCTCTTTTCACTCCTGATCTTATTTGGAAGGCTTCTAATTTATCCATATGATGCTTGTTGATGGTTTTAGATATATACTGTTTATTATTTTTAGGAAAGGTCCTTCTATTCCTATACTTTCTAGAGTTTTCAATAGGAATCAGTGTTGTATTTTTCCCCACCTGATCATGATGGATAACCCTCTTGATCACTTGCTAGAGTCTTTTTGCTAGTATTCTATTTAAGATTTTTGCATCTATGTTCATTTAGGAGATTAGTCTGCAGTTTTCTTTCTATATTTTTGATCTACCTAGCTTTGGAATCAGTACCATATTTGTGTCATGAAAGGAATTTGGTAGAATTCCTTCTTTGCTTATTATTTCAAATAATTTGCATAGTATTAGGAATAGTTTTTCTTTGAATGTTTGATATAATTCACTTGTGAATTTATCAGGCCTTGGCAATTATTTCTTAGGGAGTTCTTTGATGGATTGCTCAGTTTCTTTTTCTGCTATTGGATGATTTAAGTATTCTATTTCTTCTGCTGTTAATCTAGGCAATTTATATTTTTGTAAATATTCATCCATGTCTCCTAGATTGCTATATTTATTGTCATATAATTGGACAAAATAAGTTTTAATGACTGCCTTAATTTCTTCTTCATTAGAAGAATTTTCCCTTTTCATCTTTGATACTATTAATTTGATTTTCTTCTTTCCTTTTTTTATTATATTTACCAGTTCTTTGTCTATTTTATCTGTTTTTTGAAAATACCAGCTTCTAGTCCTATTTCTTAATTCAACAGTTCTTTTACTTTCAATTTTATTAATCTCTCCTTTGATTTTTAGTATTTCTAATTTAGTTTTTATCTGGGGATTTTTAATTTGTTCATTTTCTAGTTTTTCGATTTGTATGCCAAATTCATTAATCTCTGCCGTGCCTAAATTTTTAATATATGCACTTCGATATAAATTTTCCCCTAAGAACTGCTTTGGCTACATCCCTAAGGTTTGGGTAAGTAGTCCCATCATTGTCATTTTCTTCAATGAAATTATTAATTGTTGCATTAGTTTGTTCTTTCACTAAATTATTTTGGAGAATCATATTTAATTTCCAACTGGTTTTTGGTTTGCCTCTCCATGTATTCTTACTAATAACTATTTTATTGCATTATTATCTGATAATATTGCATTTATTATTTCTGCTTTTTTGCATTTGTTTGCCATGTTTCTATGTCCTAGTACATGATCAATCTTTGTGAATGTTCCATGTGCTGCTGAAAAGAAGGTGCATTCCTTTCTGTCCCTAATAATTTTCTCCATATATCTACTATCTCTAATTTTTCTAGGGTTTCATTCGCCTCTCTTATCTCTTTCTTATTATTTTTTGGTTTGATTTATCTAGATCTAATAGGGGAAGGTTGAGGTCACCCACTAGTATAGTTTTGCTATCTATTTCATCCTTGAGCTCCACTAGCTTCCCCTTTAGAAACTTGGAAGCCATAACGTCTGGTGCATACATGTTAAGTACTGATATTTCAGTGGTTACCAAACTTTTTTGGCCTACATCCCTTTTCCAGAAAAAATATTATTTACCACTGGAAATTACTTTTTAAGTTTAATAGCAATTAATAGGAAAGATAAATGCACCTGTGGCCATCACTTCCCCCCTAGATTTCTGCAGCACCCATCAGGGGGTGGTAGCACTCACTTTGGGAATCACTGTAATATTTCTTCATTGTTTATACTGCCTCTTATTAGGATGTAGTTACCTTTCCTATCTCTTTTAAGCAGATCTATTTTTCCTTTGGCTCTGTCAGAGATCATGATGATAACCCCTTCCTTCTTTTTCTCATTTGAAGCTCAATAGGTTTTGCTCCATCCTTTCATTTTCACTCCATGTATGTCTGCCTGTCTTATGTGCGTTTCTTGTAGACAACCTATTGTAGGATTTTTATTTATAATCCACTCTGCTATCTGCTTCCGTTTTTTGGGCAAGTTCATCCTATTCACATTCAGAGTTATAATTGTCAACTGTGTATTCCCAAATGTTTTGATTCTCTCTCCTTGTCCTGCCCTTTCTTCTTTCATTATTTCCTTCTATACCAGTGTTTAGTTTTTAATCAGTTCCCCTAATTCCCTCCCTTTTTGTACTTCCTTTTCTCCCTTCTCCCTTCTTATTCCTCTCTTATCCTTCTCTAGGATCTTTTTTAAATTTAAACATTTATTAATATTCATTTTTATCCTGGTAACATGATTCATTTTTTCCCAATTTGTTGTTTCCCTTCTGATTTTGACTACATTGTTTTTGTTTGTACAAAAGCTTTTTAGTTTAATATAATCAAAACCATTTAATTTATATTTTGTAATTTTCTCTAAATCTTGCTTGGTTTTAAAGTCTTTCCTTTCCCAGAAATCTGACAAGTATACTATTCTGTGTTCACTTAACTTATTTATAGTTTCCCTCTTTATATTCAAGTCATTCACCCATTCTGAATTTA
>NC_058130.1:533284524-533299256 GCF_016433145.1 Gracilinanus agilis | reverse complement strand
TTTTTTTTTTTTTTTGTAACCCTTACCTTCCGTCTTGGAGTCAATACTGTGTATTGGCTCCAAGGCAGAAGAGTGGTAAGGGTAGGCAATGGGGGTCAAGTGACTTGCCCAGGGTCACACAGCTAGGAAGTGTCTGAGGCCAGATTTGAACCTAGGACCTCCCGTCTCTAGGCCTGGCTCTCAATCCACTGAGCTACCCAGCTGTCCCCCTCTTAATTGATTTTTGAAGTCTTTTTTTAAGCTCTTCCAGATATGAGTCCAATTCATATTTTCCTTTGGGACTTTGAATATTTTCTTTGCTTTCACTGTCCCCTTCTGTGTCTGTGTCTTGCTCTTTATTGCCTTAAAATTTTTCTATGATTACATTTGCTTATTTTGGTTGTTGTTGTTTGTTTATGCCCCTATCCTTTTTCTTGACTTTCACTTTTATTTTAAATGTATGCCCTTTTCTCCAGAAGGATAGGACATTCTCTTAAACTTCAGTTATTCCTTAAAGTCAATCTTAGATTTAATTTTGTTCTTCCTAGTTCTTGCATGATAAAATGATGGCCTGTGGTCTGGGATCTGTGAGAGCCACCTCCCACTGCTGTAATATCATGACTGAAAGTACCAAACCTGCCTTTCCTTGAGAACAGATTAGTTATTACCGTTTCTCAACTTGCTTATGTTTGTAATAGCAACCCTGCTAATGTTCATGTGTGAACTCATTTTCATAAACATCAGCATGTAAGGTAACACCCTCAAGAATGTTGTAATGTTTAATATTTTACCCTCTAGGAAAGTCTTTCTCTTTGTCATAATAAAAAAAGATCATAGTCTTCAGTTATGGTCCCATGTTTCTTCCATTTGGTCCTTCTCAGGCTGGCCCAAATCTTTCCTGCTTTTCTTCTTATCTCACCTTCCTCTCTAACCTTTAGTCTCCTTAACAGGCTAACTCTCACTCTCTATGGCTACAATGGCCCTCAGATCTTATCACTCATGACTAGACTCACACTCATGGCCACCACATTTGATAAATGAGATCTCTATCAGAGAAAATTGCTATATCCACCCTAGTTCTCTTCTAATTTTGCCTGCATTTTTTCTGTGCAGAAATATTTTCATTGTATGTAATCAAAATTATCCATTTCACCTCCTATGACTCTATCTCTTGTTCAGTCATGAACTCTTCCCCTATTAATTGATCTGACAGGTAATTTATTTCACGTTCTCCTAAGTTGCCTATGATATTAATCTTTTTTATCTAAATCATGTACTCATTTTGAACTCATCTTGGTATAATGTGCAAGATATTGGTCTATGTCTAGTTTCAGCTGACTACTTTCCAGTTTTTCCAACTAGTTTTGTCAAATAATTAAATCTTATCTCAATAATTGGGATTTTGAAGTTTATCAAATATAAATCTACTATTTTCATTTGCTTATGTATATTGTGTGCTTAATCTAATCTATTTATCAACCACTATAATTCTTATTTATTATCAACTTCTTTGATGACTACCACTTTGGGTTGTTATTTTACATCTATTACTATTAGGTAAAGGCACCTTGATGGCTCAGTGAAGAGTTAGGAACATCAGAGTTCAATTTGGACTAATACACTAACTGTGGGACTTTGGGCAAGTCATGTAACCTCTCTTTTCTTTTATCCATTGGAGAGGGAAATGGCCAATAACTAATTCTAATATCTTTCCCATAAAACTGCATGGATAATATTATCTGGTATGGTTCACAGACTTACAAAGAGCTGGACATGACTGAAGAACAACAATGAAGGTAACCTTCCTTTAATAGTTTTCATTGATTCCCTTGGTATTCTTCGCCTTGTGTTCTTGCAGATGAATGGCATTGTTTTTTTCTATCTCAGTAAAGTAATGCTTTGGCAGCTTAATTGATGTGGCATTGAATAAGTAGATTAATTTAGATACTATCATCATTTTTTATTATTTTTGTTCAGTATGCCCATTAGCAATTATTCTTTCTCCAATTATTGAGATCTGCCTTTATTTGTGTAAAGAATGTTTTGCAATTGTGCTCATGTAGATCTGTTATGTCTCTTAGTAGCTTTCTTGAAGTTATATTATCTACAAAAAAAGAGATGATTTTGTTTTCTTGTGCCCTATTTTTATTCCTTCACTTTCTTTTCCTTCTCTTATGGCTCTAACTAGCATTTGTATTATAATATTGAACATTAATGGTGAATATCTATGACCTTAATAAAGTATCATCTCACATGAAGCCACATATCTTCAGGGAGCACTGTCATTAGAATTTGGACTTAATGAAAGGGGTTCCGTTAGTACAGCTAGTCCAGGTTCAACATCTGCCTGAGGCAGAATTCCTCTCATAAATTTCGAACTCATTGAAAACAACAATTGTTGCATTTCTCCACTGTACAACACTAGGTCTTAGCAGAATGCACTAAATATTACAAGAACTTAACAAATTTTTCTTGCATCAAAATGAGATACTATACTTCTATTCATGCAGCCTAAAATCACAGTATAATATCATAATAAGTAATTATTATTTGTCTGTCTATAGGGAGAAAAAA
The DNA here is from genome assembly GCF_016433145.1 of Gracilinanus agilis. Classification (NCBI taxonomy): domain Eukaryota; kingdom Metazoa; phylum Chordata; class Mammalia; order Didelphimorphia; family Didelphidae; genus Gracilinanus; species Gracilinanus agilis. The sequence goes on along the minus strand of NC_058130.1, from coordinate 533,296,703 downwards.
TCTAAAGTTTTTTCTCCCTCAATGTATAATTGTGAAGCTTCAAAATATGTCCCCCACCCCCACCAAACCCCGTTAATGGAAACACAAATTAATCAGACTTCTCCAATGACTCAATCAAAGATATAAATTAGGTGTGGATAATTCCTTAATAAATTTGGGAGGAATCTAAGTGCCTAGATTATTAGAGTTGATCAGATAGAACCACACAGTAATATATTGTAGCTTGTAAAGAGAATCAGCCCTGTCCTGAAGTGCTTTGTATACAGTAGCAAGAAAGTCTAGTGGTGGAGTAAATCTAAGACCCTGAGAAGTAATAACTATAAGGTGGGGGGAATGGAGGGTTAGAATTTTTGCTTTTTCCTCCTACCCCATGAAGGAACTGTGTGAACTGGGGAGGTCTATCACTCATCAGACAGGCCCCCTTGGAAACTGGTGCTATAAGCAATAACCCCACAGCTGCTATAATGATGTCTATATTGGTAGTGAGGAGAAACATGTAGACAACATAAATTTTCATAATTCTTTGGGTCCTCAAGACTCAGGAGAGAGCTATATCTAAAGGGAAGTTCATGTGGATTCTATAAAGGGGAAAATATCTTTTCAGTTATTGGGAACTATAAATTCAATATAAGTGCTCTAAATCTGAAGTCACTATCCTTGGTTGTTGTTGTTGTTGTTTTATATAGGGTAGAGTTTGCCCCTAGCATGGGAACAATTTTTAGGTATCAGTTATTCTTATTATGCGATCTTACTAAATATTCTTCTAAAAGTTAATTAATTGACTAATAATTCATGGGAATATACTGCCAGAGATTCATAAACAAACATGAGAGGAATTACAGATTTTGGGGGGATATCCCTAGTAACAATATTCTGTAGAATTAGTCCCTCCAATGTTATTGAGAAGTGCAGAGAGTACCCCCACAAACGTTCCTCTAAGGCATCTCTCATGCTTAGATGAAAAATAATGATATCCATTAGTAGATGAAAGGGAGGTGTCTTTATTCAAATATTTAAGTATTCTTCATATTAAATAAATAATAAAATAAATTGTCCACTCCTCTGCACAGAAACCCAATGCGAGCACTTTCTCCTTCCCCTGTGTAAGGTGTGGGGGAGGCAGATGTGCCCGCCACTTGGGGGAGCGGCCACAGCACTTGGTCTGGTGGGTGGAATGGAGGGGGCTTGATACCCCATCTCAAAAAGGTTCTCCATCACTGACCTAGAATATCAAGTGTCTTAGTGAAGAAAAGAAATTAAGGAAGGTGGCTTAGCTATACAGGATCTCAATCTATATTATAAACAGCAACTGTCAAAGAAATCTGATATTGCCTAAGAAGTAGAGGGCTGGAACAATGGAATATATTAGGCACATGATGGTAAATGACCATAATAACCTAAAGTTCACAAACCCAAAGATTCAAGTTTTTGGAAGAAGATTTCTCTATATAATAAAAAACTATTGGGAAAACTAGAGAACAGTATGATAGTAAATAGGAATAGTCCAATACCTCATGGTATACACTAAAATAAAGTCAAATAGATACATGATTTCCAAATAAAGGACAACACCCTGTATGGGTATATTTTATCTAGGTTGGGTTTTATATTGATAGCTGATTGATCCTTATCAAGATATGCTTAAGCTGTTAGGGTAACCTAGTTCTAGAGACTTGATGAATTTCCTGGACACAGTTTAACATAACATTTATTATTAACTATGAGTATAGATAGGGACAGGATAAAGGAGGTAGAGATAAAGCAGGATTTATATTATTCTAACACTAATGTTCTAGATAAAACCTGCCTTCTAAAACCTCACAGATTTACTTCTTGTTCACCAAGGATGAACCTCCTTCAAAACTATTCTCAACTATCTATCTAAGACCCAATTCTATCTATCTAAACTTATCCTAATATATAAACTTCAAATATTATTAACCTCTTTAAATTATTTATCAAAATTCACAAGATCTCTCAACTAACTGTCTACATGTGACAGTTAGAAATCACTAGCCTCCTCTGACTCTCCCCAGCAGGGAGTCAGACCTCATGCTGTTCCAGTAAGAGCAAACAGAGGTCCCTACTGGCAGCTTCCTCTTTCTTCGGGAGAACAACTTACACCAAATTCTTTCCAGCCACAGATCTTCAAACTTCTCAAAGTTAACTTTACCCGAAATTACTAACATAGTCAGAGAGAAAAGTCTCCAGCCAACTGCTCAAGACAGTAAGTTCAAAAGAATACCCAAGAGTTGTCTAACTTTCTATCCACAATGCCAATCTTCCTTAAAGTGACCACCATGATTTTTCCCTGACTGTGCTTTAAAAGGGGACAAGGAAAAAAAAAACTTTCTCTGGTATTGATCTCTACTTTTAATTATGCTAGATAACTAATTAATAGCAAATTAAACTCAACATTTCCCACCTGTGCTTTGTTGAAAAGAATATTCTTTCTCAATGAAGCAATGCACCAACTAGCCATATTCTAAAATGAAGAGGGAGAGTTAGAGAAAATAAGAAAAAATCTTGCATAATGCAAGTCACATATTACAATTACAGATATTTCAATTATATACATTTCCAATTAGAAATATAACACATTTTTAACTATACTATTACAGAAACAAACCTACTTGAATATAGTTATTCAAAATCAACTTACAATATTATGAAAACCAAAAAAACCCCTTGCAAGAAAATTATTATACAAAATATGCATAATAACCCTAAACAAATTAGGGGATAATAAAATAATATACATATGAATAAGGGAAGAAATTTTAGGTCAAAACAAGACATAGAGATCATTGTGAGATATAAAATAATTAACATTGACCATATTAAATTAAAAATATTTTGCACAAAAATTAATGCAACCAAGATTAAGAGGCAAATGACAAATTGATAAAAAAAATCTTAACAGTAAGCATTTCTGACAAAGGAATTCTTTTTCAAATATATAGAGAACTGGGGACAGCTGGGTAGCTCAGTGGATTGAGAGTCAAGCCTAGAGTCGGGAGGTCCTAGGTTCAAATCCAGCCTCAGACACTTCCCAACTGTGTGACCCTGGGCAAGTCACTTGACCCCCATTGCCTACCCTTACCACTCTTCCACCTAGGAGCCAATATACAGAAGTTAAGGGTTTAAAATATATATTGAGAGAGAACTGAATCAAGTTTATAAGAATACAAAACATTCCCATCCAAATGGTAAAAGAATGTGAACACAAAATTCTCAGATGAAATTAAAACTATCTTTAATCATGAGGAAAAATGGTTTAAATCACTATTAATCAGAGAAATAAAATTAAAACAACTATAAAGTAAGACCTCACATTCACCAGACTGGATAGCATCGCAAAAAAAAGTAAAATTATTAATGTTGTAGAGGATATGAAGAAATTTGTACACTAATACACTAAATGGTGGAGCTGCGAATTGATATAATCATATTGGAGAGCTAATCTGGAACCATGCCAAAAGGGTCACAAAACTGTGCATACCCTTTGAATTAGCAATGCCACTATTAGTTCTCATTCTCAAAAAGATAAAAGTTAGGGAGAAGGAACATATCTTTACAAAATAATTTAAAACAGCTATTTTCTGGTAGCAAAGAACTGGAAACTGAAGGGATGGCCATCTATTGGGGAATAAATAAGTTGTGGTGTATGATTATAATATAAAATACTATTGTTCCACAAGAAATGAAAAAAAAATTAGCACCAAAAACCCTGCAAAGACTTATATAAAGTTATGTAAAGAGAAGTGAGAGGAACCAGGAGTACATTGCACACAGTAACAAAAATAATGTGTGATGATCACATGTGAATGTTCTATTATCAGCAAGTCAGAGATCCAGGACAACTCCAAGAGACTTGTGCCAAAAAAGGCTATCTACCTTCATAGAAAGAATAGAGTCCAAATGTAGATCAAAACATATCATTCTTCTCTTTATTTTCTGGATGATTGATTTTTTTCTCTACTGTAAATAAGATGGGTCTTGTTTCATAACATGATATACATGGAAATATGTATAACCTATATCATATTACCAACCTTCCTGGGTAGGAGGGAAAGATGTGAGAGAACGAGAGAATATGAATTGCAAAATATCAGAAAATATTAAAATTTCAGCTACATGTAAAAACAATAACTGAATGGATAATGAAGACTAAAGGGAGAAGGGGAGGAAGAAGGGAGCTAGAAAGGAAATAAGGAAGAAGGAAGGAAAGGCAAAAGTTAGTCCTAGTGTATTTAGAGGAACCTATATTTCTAATATATGCAATAAGAGTGGATATTTCAGTCATGATTATATATCATACAAATGATAGGCATGCTTTACTATTTTCCATACATCATGTAAATATATTTCCACATATCATTTAAATTATTGGCAGAAAATAACAAATTTCATGTCCTTCTCCTCTCAAACTGTGGTGGCAACAAGTCAAAGAACTGAAGAGAGTCTTCAGGGCTCACAGGAGCTGGGAAAACTTTACATAACACATACATTCACTGAAATGAGAAGGTAGAGAATGGATGAGTCCTACCTAGGAGACAGGATAAGTCAGAAGCAGCCCCAGGAACTGTGAATGCCTGGGGCAGGAATAAACACTGGTGTTAGGAATGAGTTCCCATTACTGCTTCACTTGGAATGTGAGCCTGATATCATGCCTTTTGGGAGGAAACTTTAAAAATACAAGTCATAAGGAAAACTTGAATTCTGTTAGGAGTGTGCTGTGAGGAGTGGGAGTGGACTGAGACCTTGGTTAAAGTAAGCTTAAAAGAGTATTTCTATTCTACAATAGTAGACACTTCTGCTATCATTTTTAATGAGCTCAATACACTCTATGGATTATTAAATATAATTTTAATTGATGCCAAAGGTGTCAAAGTGTTATGTATATATAAATACAAGGGATAAAAAAACCACAAAACTCTTGATTCTATAAGATTTATTTGCCACATGAGGTTTTCTAGATTCTCATAGCTGAACATGATAATAGTGCTTTCTTTTAATAAAAAATTCCTTGGAGCAGTTATAGCTGAATTTGTCAGATCTAATGCTTTCTCATTTTATATTTCCTCTATCTGGGTAGCCCTAATCTTGGCAGCTAAGTAGTTCATGACTGAAATTTTACAGCAATAATTCAGCACTACTGTATTTAAGATTAAATCAATTTAGATCAGTTTGGTGATTCAGATGTGGGAGAATTTGAGATTACCCATTCTTTTGGTGACTTGGAAGAGTGTGAGTAATCTTTACTTGCCAATAATGAATCAAACTCATATCATGGAGGTTAGAAGGTGTTTCATTATTTTTCAACTTGAGTATACAGGTACAAGAAAAGTATGAAAAGAACACATCCATGAGTCCCATGTAAAAGAACAGTAATTGCCAAACTAGTTTATTTTGATTAATTCAGGCCATTATTTTGAATTTTTGAGTGGGTATTCCAGGGAGAGAAACTTCTGATTTATATGGTCTAATACTTTTTCTGACACACTCTTTTTTTCCCAGGTATTTTATCTTGCCTAGAATAATTTTATATGGAGTTTCTCTTTCTAACTCCCATTGCTGAATTTTTTTGGAAATATACAGAAAGGCTGATGATTTATGTGGGTTTATCTTGTACCCTGCAACTTTCCTAAAGTTGTTAATTATTTCCACTAGCCTTTTACTTGCTTTTCTATGCTTTTTTAACTATACCGTCATTTCATGTGCAAAGAGAGATAGCTTAGTTTCCTCATTATCTACTTGGCCATAAATTCTTCCCTTTTAAGTAAGAATGGGTGTTGTATTTTGTTAAAAGACTTTCTGCATATAATGAGATAATTATGTGATCTCTGTTAGTTCAATTATGAATATGTTCAATTCTGATGAAAATTTTCCCAATATTAAACTAGCCCTGCATTCCTGGTATGAATCCCACCTGGTCACAGTGAATAATCCTTGTGATGACTTGATATAGTCTCTTTGTTAGTATTTCATTTAAGAATTTCCTATACAGGGGAGAATTTATAGCCCTGAGTGCCCATATTAACATAAAAGAAAAAGAGGAGATTAACAAACTGGGCATGCAACCAAAAAAATAACAAATTAAAAACCCTCAGATACTGACCAAATTGGAAATACTAAAAATCAAAGGGGAAATTAATAACATTGAAACTAAAAGAACTTGAACTAATACATAAGACTAGGAGCTGGTATTTTGGGGAAAAAATAGATAATCTAATTAAGAAAAGAGAATCTAATTAATCTAATTAAGAAAAAGAGAGACAAATTAACAGTATGAAAAGGGTGATCTCACCTCTAATGAAGAGGAAATTAAGACAATTATTAAGAGCTACTATGCTCAATTATATGGCATGAAATATGATAATCTAGGTGAAATAGATGATCTTTTAAAAATATAAAATGTTTAGATTAACAAAAGAGGAAATGGAATACTTAAAGAATATAATATCATAAAAAGAAATTGAACAAGCCATCAAGGACCTCTCTAAAAAAATCCCTCGGGCCAGATGGATTCAAAAGTGAATTCTATCAAAAAAATTCTGTCAAAAAGATCAATTAATTCCAATTTCCTACAAATTATTTGACAAAGTAGGCAAAGGAGTTTACCAAATTATTTTTATGAAACAAATATGGAACTGATTTCCAAGCCAGAAAGAACAAAAACAGAGGAGAAAAACTATAGACCTCTATCCTTAATGAACCTAGATGCAAAAATATTAAATAAAATATGAGCTAAAAGGCTACAACAAGTTATCACTAGGATTATTCATTATGATCAGGTGGGATTTATACCAGGAATGTAAGGAGGATTTAAAATTAGGAAAACCATCCACATAATTGACCATATCAACAACAAAACCAATAGAAATCAAATAATTATCTCGACATGCAGAAAAAAGCTTTTGAAAAAAATATAACACTCATTGCAATTGAAAACACTAGAAAGTATAGGAATGGATGGGCTTTTCCTAAAAATAATAAGTGTTAGCAGTAGCAATTAAAGATGAAAAATAAATTGAAGGGTTCAAAGTCAGCAATGAAGAAACTAAGCTATTATTTTTTCCAGATGACATGATAGCATATGTAGAGAATCCAAGAAAATCAACTAAAAAGCTAATAGAAATAATTAGCAACTTTAGCAAAGTTGCAGGGTACAAAATAAACCCATATAAATCATCAGCATTTCTATATGTTTCCAACAAAACCCAACAAGAGTTAGAAAAGAGAAATTCCATTTAAAATCACTATAAATAAATCTATTTTTACTTTGGCTTTGTCAGATATCATGATTGTGACTTCTGCCTTCTTTTTCTCAATTGATGTCCAATAAATTTTGATCCAACCTTTTACTGTTACCTTTTACCTCTTTTACCTCTGTGTGTCTACCTGCCTCATGTGTGCTTTTTGTAGACAACATATGGTAGGATTTTGATTTCTAATCCACTCAGCTATTTGCTTCCATTCTATGGGTGATTTTATCCAATCACATTCAGAGTTATTACCACTGGTATATTCCCCAACATTTTAATTTCTTCTCCTAGTTCTGCCCTTTCTTCTTTTGCTATTTCCTTTTAGACTCGAGATTTGCTCTTAATCAGTACCCCTAATCCCCACCCTTATTTTACTTCCCTTTTCACCCCCCTCTTTTTATTACTCTCATTATTTTTTGGGTCTAGTTAATTCCCTTTCCCTTTTCTTTCCCTCCCTTTTTGTACTCCTTATACTACTCCCCACCTTGGTTTTTCCCTTCTCACAATCCCTGTAGGGTGAGATAGATTTTTATACCCCAATGGATCTAGATACTCTTCCCTCTCAGAATTGATTCCACTGAAAGTAAGGGTTTAGTATTACCTATTAGCACTGTCTTCCTCTCCTTTTTATAATAGCATTCTTCCCCACCCCTTCCCATGCACCTATTTGTGTGGTATAGATTATCCTATTTTTCTTATTCCTTCAAGTTTCTCTTGGTGCCATATTTTATTCCTTCCCCCTTTTCTTTTTTTGCATATCATCTTAGATCACTTTACCTCAATCCATGAATAATTCTTCTAACTGCTATAAGTTAAATAACACTTTTGAGAGTTACAAATAACATTTTTCCATATAGGAATATAAAAAATTTTGACCTTATTGAAGCCTTTAAAGAAAAAAAAACATTTTAAATAAATTATTTTTCCTTTCTCCTCTTTTTCTTATTTACCTTTTCATGTTTCTCTTGATTTTTGTTTTTGGATATTAAACTTTCCACTTCATTTTGGTCTATTCTTTACAAATTTGATGGGTACATGATCCTTGCTTGTAGACCCAATTCTCTTGCCTTTCTGAATACTATATTCCAAGCTTTGCAGTCCTTTAGTGTGGAGTTTGCCAGCTCCTGGGTAATTATGATTGGTGCTCCTTGATATCTGAATTGTCTCTTTCTGGCTTCTTGTAATATTTTCTCCTTAGCTTAGAAGCTCTTTAATTTGGCAATTACATTCCTTGGGGTTGTCTTTTGAGGATTTAATGTAGAGGGTGATCTATGGATTCTTTCCATGTCTATTTTGCCCTCTTATTGAAGAACAGGACAGTTTTCTTGGATAATTTCTTTTAGTATGATTTCAAGATTTCTTTTATTTCTAGGTTTTCAGGTAGACCAATGATTCTCAAATTGTCTCTTCTAGACAGGTTTTCCAAGTGAGAAATTTTTCTCAGTGAGATATTTCATGTTTCCTTCTATTTTGTCATTCTTTTGACTTTGCTTTATTAATTCTTGCTGTCTTGTGAGATCATTAGCTTCTACTTGACCAATTCTCATCTTTAAAGACTTGTTTTAAACTATGATATTGTGATTTTCCTTTTCACTTTGGTCTATCCTGTTTTATATGGTTTCCAGCTGTTTAATTCTGGTCTCCAATTTGTTTATCATTTCATTGGATTTTGGGGCTTTTTTTCCAAGTGGAAGTTTCTGTCTTTTAAACTGTTATTTTCTTTTTGAACTATTTCCCACTTTTCTTGCCAAGATGCTTCTATCTTTCTCATTTGGTTCATCATCTCAAATTTAAGCTCCTGAAGAACTTGTGACTAATTTCCGTTTTGTGGGGAAGGTTTGGATGTGTTTACTTGTTTGTCATCCTCTGCTGTCTCCTTTGTAGTCTGGATTTCTTCTTCATAAAAATTATCCAGAGTAAATGGCTTTCTCTTTTTCTTTTTGGTGGCTGAAGATTGTATTCCTTGGGAGTTGCTGGCATTGCTATGTTTGTTTGTCCTTCCCTTCTTAGCCAGAAGTCAGAGTGAAGAGAGCAGGCTCTCTGTGTATCAAGCTATGGAATGTTTTTTTGCCTGAGGCTATTTTTTGAGTCTCCATGGCTTCTAATCTGTGCTACCCCTTTCTGTTCTACCTCTGTGCCTAAGGTCTATATTCCTCAGCCTCCTGGGGTCCCAAGTCTAGCTGCTCTCAGGGGTAAGTCTGTAGTGTTCCTAGCCAGCTTCTGAGAACCTAGAGATGGCCACATGGTCACTCTGATTCTGGAATTCTGAGTCTGAGTCTGGCTGTGCAGGTGGAATGGGGGAGGATTGATTAGCTCACATTTTGGTGGTAGCTATTTCTCCCCTTTATAGTGTGGAAATTCCTAAATCCCACCTACCTTTGAAGCTGCACCCCATTGCAGAGCCCCTTTATTAATCTAGTCTTGGTTGTTTTTTTTTATCCTTTTGATATACTCTATATTGGTTGGTGGTGAGGAGAGGAAGAGCCCTGCCTCTATACTGCAGCCATCTTAACACAGAAGTCACCTTAAAATTACTCTAGATAAGATAAACTATCTGGGAATCTACTTGCCAAGACAAATTCAGGAATTATATGAACATAATTACAAAACACTTTTCACACAAATAAAACTAGATCTAAACATTTGGAAAAAACATCAATTATTCATGGGTAGGATGAACTAACATAATAAAAAATGACAATCCTTTGTAAACTAATTTATTTATTCAGTGCTGTACCTATCAAACCACCAAAAAACTTTTAAATAGAATTAGAAAATTTTTTTTCAAATTTCATTTGGAAGAACAAAAGATCAAGAATATCAAGGGAACTAATAAAAAAATAACATGAAGGATGGAGACCTAGTGTTACCAGATCTCAAACTATACTATAAATCACTGATCATCAGAATTATAGGGTACTGCCTTAGAGATAGAAGGGTGGATAAATGGAACAGACTTGGTGTAAATGACAGTAGCAACAGTGTTTGATAAACCCAAATATTGCAGCTTTGGGGACAAGAACCAAATATTTGACAAAAATGGAAGAATTGTAAAATAGTGTGGGAGATATTAGGTTTAGATCAACTTCTTACACCATACCAAGACAAATTCAAAATGGGTAAATGACTTAAATATAAATAGGGAAATCATAAACAAATTAGGTGAACATAGAATAGTATATCTGGAAAAAAGCAATTTAAGACCAAGCAGGAGATAGAGAACACTACAAAATATGAAATGAATAATTTTGATTGTATTAAATTAAGAAAATTCCATCCAAACAAAACTAATGCAACCAAAATTAGAAGGGAAACAGCAAATGAGAGGAAAATTGATAACAAAAACCTCTTAAAAAGGTCTAATTTTTCAAATTTATAAGGAACTAAGTTAATTGTATGAAAAATCAATCCATTCCCCAATTGACAAATGATAAAGGGACAAGAGTAGGCAGTTTTCAGAGTAAATTCTTTCTATCTTCTCTACTACTAAGAGTAATTTTTGAGAATTACTGAAATTCTTTTTCCATGTAGACATATAAACATTTTGACCTTCATGAGTCCCTTACATTTTCTTTCTTATTTGCCTCTTTGGGATTCTCTTGTGTCTCATATTTGGATTTAAAATTTTTGTTTAGGTCTGGTTTATTACAGGAATGCTTGGAAATGTATCTTATTGAATGACCATTTCCCCACCTGAAGGAATATACTCAATTTTGCTTGATAGGTGTCTCTCAGTTGTAAACACAAGTACTTCACTTTCCTGAATATCATATTCCATGCCTTTTGATCCTTTAATTTAGAAACCAATAGGTCCTGTATGATCCTGATTGTAGCTCCATGGTATTTTAATTGTTTCTTTATAGATATTTGAAGTATTTTCTCCTTGACTTGGTGGCTCTTGAATTTAGCTATTGCATTCCTGGAAGTTGTCCTTTGAGGATTTCTTTCTAGAGGCGATCTGTAAATTCTTTTCATTTCAGTTTTATTTTCTTGTTCAAGGTTCTCTGGGCACTTTTGTGTGATAATTTCTTGTAAAATGATGTTTAAGGTTTTTTCTCTATCATGGCTTTCCAGTAGTCCAATAATCAGATTGTCCCTCTTAGACCTATTTCCTAGGTCAGTTATTTTTCAATAAGATATTTCATGTTTTCCTCTTTTTTTTCATTTCTTTGATTCTGCTTCATTACTTCTTGATTTCTTGTGGAATCATTAGGTTCTAGATGGACAATTCTGATTTTTAAGACCTGGTTTTCCTCTATCAGTTTTTGTCTTTTCTTTTTTCAATTGGTCACTTTCTTCTTGCATCACTTTTCATTTCTCTTCTCACTTTTCCTCTTCTTCTCTTAATTGGTTTTTGAAATCTTCTTTGAGCTTTTCAAGAATATGTGTCCAATCCATATTTTTCTTTTGGATTCTGTGCATGTTTCATTTGCTTTCACTGTCCCCTTCTCTGTATACACCTTATTCTTTGTCTCCATTAACATTCTTTGGAGTTATGTATTTTTCTTTGGTTGTTTTTGCTCATTTTCCCTTTATAATTAGAGGTAGGCTCTATTTACTTAGATTAGAGGTAATGTCGGAGTACCCTCTTAAATGTCAGTTCTTCCTCGATGTATTCTGAGCTTATTTTCTGGGTTTTTGCCAGTTTCAGTTCTTGGAGGATGATGTGGTGGTCTGAGAACTGAGAGCTGCTGATTCAAATGACCCTTGAAATGCTAATAGCTTAAATACTTTCCTCAGGCTGGGGTGTAAGCTTTTGATCTCCTTTTGAACTTGATCAGGTCAAGGGCTGATCCAATTCTAGCCCCAGGCTTAGGCTCAAGTTTTTTATCTCATGGTATACTTGATCCAATCAGCCACACACTGGATTTCCCAGTCCTGGAACTCTGCCATTAGTTTTTTTTTTTTTTT
>NC_058130.1:533257903-533284130 GCF_016433145.1 Gracilinanus agilis | reverse complement strand
CCTGTCAGAGTTATTCATTATAAAGACTTTTTCCCAATTTGTTGTTTCCCTTCTGATTTTGACTACATTGTTTTTGTTTGTACAAAAGCTTTTTAGTTTAATATAATCAAAACCATTTAATTTACATTTTGTAATTTTCTCTAACTCTTGCTTGGTTTTAAATTCTTTCCTTTCCCAGAGATCTGACAAGTATACTATTCTGTGTTCACTTAACTTATTTATAGTTTCCCTCTTTATATTCAAGTCATTCACCCATTCTGAATTTATCTTGGTGTAGGGTGTGAGGTGTTGATCTAAACATAATCTCTCCCTTATTGTTTTCCAAATTTCCCAGCAGTTTTTGTCAAATAGTGGATTCATGTCCCAAAAGTTGGGTTCTTTGTGTTTATCATACACTGTCTTGCTGATGTCATTTACCCCAAGTCTATTCCACTGATCCTCCCCTCTGTCTCTTAGCCAGTACCATATTGTTTTGATGACTGCTGCTTTATAGTATAGTTTAAAATCTGGTACTGCTAGGCCCCCTTCCTTCACATTTTTTTCATTATTTCCCTTGATATTCTTGATCTTTTGTTATTCCAAATGAAATTTGTTATAGTTTTTTCTAATTCAGTAAAGAAGTTTTTTGGTAGTTTGATAGGTATATCGCTAAATAGGTAAATTAATTTGGGTAGAATGGTCATTTTTATTATGTTAGTTCATCATACCCATGAGCTTTCCAATTGTTTAGATCCAGTTTTATTTGTTTGGAAAGTGTTTTGTAGTTGTTTTCGTATAATTGCTGTGTTTGTTTTGGTAGATAGATTCCCAAGTATTTTATATTATCTAGGGTGATTTTAAATGGTGCTTCTCTTTTTACCTCTTGCTGCTCTAATGTGTTGGAAATGTATAGAAATGCTAATCATTTATGTGCATTTATTTTGTATCCTGCAACTTTGCTAAAGTTGTTGATTATTTCTATTAGCTATTTAATTGATTCTGTAGGATTTTTTAAGTAGACCATCATATCATCTGCAAAGAGTGATAGCTTAGTCTCCTCCTTGCCTATTTTGATACCTTTGATTTCTTTTTCTTCTCTAATTGCTACTGATAGTGTTTCTAGTACTATGTTAAATAATAGAGATTATAATGGACCTCCTTGTTTCACACCTGATCTTATTGGGAAGGCTTCTAATTTATTTCCATTGCATATAATGCGTGTTGATGGTTTTGGTATATACTGTTTATTATTTTTAGGAAAGGTCCTTCTATTCCTATACTTTTCTTTTTTTTTACCCTTGTACTTTGGTGTATTGTCTCATAGGTGGAAGAGTTGTAAGGGTGGGCAATGGGGGTCAAGTGACTTGCCCAGGGTCACACAACTGGGAAATGGCTGAGGCTGGGTTTGAACCTAGGACCTCCTGTCTCTAGGCCTGACTCTCACTCCACTGAGCTACCCAGCTGCCCTATTCCTATACTTTTCAATGTTTTCAATAGGAATGGATGCTGTATTTTGTCAAAGGCTTTTTCAGCATCTATTGAGATAATCATGTGATTTTTATTTGATAGACTGTTGATATGGTCAATTATGTGGATGGTTTTCCTAATGTTGAACCATCCTTGCATTCCTGGTATAAATCCCACCTGATCATGGTGGGTGATCTTTGTAATTACATGCTGGAGTCTCTTTGCTAGTATTCTATTTAAGATTTTTGAATCTATGTTCATTAGGGAGATTGGTCTGTAGTTTTCTTTCTCTGTTTTTGATGTCCCTGGTAGTCCAATAATTCTTAAACTGTCTATTGATTTATTTTCCATGCTAGTCATTTTTTAAATGAGATATTTCATCCTTTCCTCTGTTATTTATTTATTGTTTTGATTTTCTTTTATTGTTTCTTGATGTCTCCAGAAGTCATTAGCTTCTAGGTACCCAATTCTGCTTCCTACTGGGGCTCAAGTTCTCACCTCAAATTTAGGCTGGGACTTGTAGCCTTGCTATGTTCCTACACAGATCAGACATGCCACACAGACTGCCTCATACTGTAATTCCAGAACTTAGTGCCTGCTTGAGCTGCAGCTTGGAAATTTATTGGGTATGCTTAGGGTTTCATTGCTTTTGTCTTAGGCAGGGTATCAGGGCATTAACATCGGGTTGTCCCAGGTTCAAAACCGGGAAGAGTAAATGTGGGATTGTGGACTTGTTTTTATCTTAGACAGGTACCCCATGATATTATCCCCTTCAGGCTAATCTCTTACCTCTGTGAAACAGACACCTTTGCCTACCTTTTAAGTTGTTCTCTGCATGAAATTTTGTTGCTCTCTGTGTACTCATTGATTCTTTCCCTCTAATATTCATTGCAAGGCCTTATTTAAGGTTGGTTGGAGAGGATTCTGTAAGGAAGGAATTTGTGCAAGGGGGATGGGATAAAAAGGAGCCAGAGAAAGCAGTTGTGGACAGTTGCTGACAGTTGAGACCAGAGAGAATTCTGGGAGATTTTCTTGGGGGAAGAGGAGAGAGGAGAGGTCTTTGGGTGGAGGACTATGAAGAGGAAGGAGGTGGACATTCCACCTCAGATCCAGTCCTGAGGGATTCCAGAGCATCTTTCTTTGGAAGTTGAAATTCTGATTCCCTAATCAAAACCATTCCATCACATCACATCCATCAAGACTTCAACAATTGAGACAGCTACATTTTTGGACTCCAATTTGAGAGGGATTTCTTAGTCTCCTTCACCCATTCCCAAACTTGCTGAGAGACCCTTTTCAGTTAAAACTTACACGTATAGAAAAGGATAGAAACAGAGAAATAGAAATAAAAGGAGAAGGGTCAGGGGAAGAAGCTTAGAAGTGGGATCCATTGGGTTTCCCACCTAAGCAAAGGACCCCAGAGCAATAGTGAAGAGGGCACCCCAGATTCCCTCTGCCCTTCACCCCTTTCCCCAATCCCTGAATTGCAAATAATAAACGCCATTCATCAGTCAGATAGCATTGCAGAGTGCCTCAGACCCAGCAAGGGAGAGAGGAACCACAGCTTGTTCTGGCTGCTTCCATCTTGAAGTCAGACCCCCCACTGTGAAATTAACTGATCAGGGGAAAATTTGTGTGAACCCCGTCCTTATTCGGAATCAGATTAGTGTCACACATACCTTTTCTTATAGGGAAGCCTCATCCCCAACTGCTGTGGGGCAGCACGGCCAGTCAGGTCACCCAGTTTCGGAGTGACAGTCCTTGAAAGTCTCCCAGTCTATATTTGACCCCAGGAGAGAGCTGAAAGAGAGACGCGCCAAATAGACTCTCTCTCTCTCCCTTCAATCAAACATTGGTTATTGGCTCTCTTTATTATTACAGTTTCAGCAAAGCCAGCTTAGGTAAAGTACCTAAATAATTCTGGGGGAAAAAAGCCTCTCTTTGAACCAGAAGGCAGCCATTTTTCTCGTTTCTACAGAATAACAAAGGGGATAAACTTAGACAAGCTGCCCCCAATTTTAATATTTTGAATGTAATTATTCTAATGCATGTTAGTGTTTTCCATACCAGGATACATAAAATGACATGAATTATTGTTCATGTTCATGTCAATGGTTTATCCAATCCAGAATTCCATATTTCTCAGTAATATTTTGGGCCTTTAGTAGAAGAACTTGGTGATTTTCCTTAATGTCAATCTCAAAAAGAATCATGTTTTCTCTCCCTTATTTACTATGGACTTTATTTCATTCAAGCAACATTCATTAACAAATGTTTATTAAGCAGTTTCTATATACCAGACCCTGGGTTATGCAGAAGTAGAAACAAAAATATACAAATGAAAAACAAATCTTACCTTTAAAGATGTTATATTCTAATGGTGGCAACAAACAGGAAAGTAACTACCTATATACAAGATACAGAGTACATAGGAAGTAATCTCATAGAAGAAAACATTGGTATTTATGGAGAGTGAGAAAAATCTGCAAAAGGTAGGATTTTGTCTGAATATTTAAGGAAGACAGGGAAACTAAATGGTTGAAGTAAAGAGGGAGATTGTTCCAGACATGATTATGACCTGGTAGGATTGGATGGAGAAAAGAGATGAATATTTGGCTAATAGCAAATAAGCCGCTGTTCCTAGATCAGAAATTGCTATTTTTAATTTAAATTTTTTGTCTCTGGGGCTGCCTGACATCTTGGTTCAAAAAGAATGTTTCTCTAAATGTCTATGTCACCTGGGTTTTTCTGTCCCATAACTCAGAACAAGCTATTTATGGCTTCTGTGTTTGACACAATGCTACTTCTTATCGTTATAGACATTCCAAATGTTTTCATATCTCCTGCCTCCTGAACATGTATGATAATAACACCTAGAATTTATATATCATTCTAAGGTTTTCAAATAATTTTTCAAATATGATTTCATTTTATGTCCACCAAAGTGTTAGGAGGTAGGCTCTTTTATCACCTCCACTTTATGAAGAATGAAAATGAGGGAGACAAATTTGACTCTTTTTACACAGCTTGTAAGTGTCTGAGTCAAGATTTGAACTAATTTCTTCCTCTCTCCAAGTCCACTTCTCTATTCACCATGCTGCCTAGTTTCCTTTGACTCCATTGGTTAATGCTGGGACTATACTTCTACTTCCCCTAAAGAGTGATATAGAATAAATTTATACGCAATTTTATATTAAATTAATTACCTCTCAATACTTAACATATCTTCCACTTTTATATCTAATGTTTCTGAGAAGAAAACTATTTATTTGATCATTATATACATGAGGAATCTTAGTCTACCACACTACTTAAGTTGCATTCTAAGGAAAGAAATCAGAAACAGCCTTGAAGTATTATTTGTTTTGGTTTTGATTTTTAATTTAGAAAGCTTTAAATTTTTTTCTGAATTCTACAAGTCTACCAACAGTTATTAAATATGTACTATATGCAAAGCACTGTTCTAGGTCTTAGGGATATTGGAGTTGTTAAACGCATTTTCTTAATCTCTCCTTCTGTCTCCTTAAGAGGCTAGAGGGCAGGATTTCTAAGTAGATCAGAACTGACAGGAGTCAGTGAGCTGGAGTTGAAGATTCTGTTACCAGGGAGACCAGGACTGAGGAGAGGAAGTAGCTGGCTCTCTGACAGGAATTTGGGGGGGGGGGCAGTTGGTCAGTGAAGAGAAAAAGTAAGCAGCTGATGATAGTTGAAGGTCTTTTGCCTCTGGGATCTCTAGAGAGCAGGAGGTCTATCTCTGAGGCAAGGATCTGCTGGTAGTTGGCTACTGACAATTGGGCTGCTAGAGAAAACTGATTGAAGGAGTGCTGTCTATTATTTTAGGGAGTTAGGAAGTTAGTGAATAATTTGTAGATAGAGTAGAGTAGATTAGACTTGTGCTAGGCAGAAGAACCTGTTCTGAGAAGACATTTAGAGATAGTTTTAGGAAATTTTAGATAGTATTAGAACTTTTAGGTATATTTATAGGATATAAGATTAATAATCTCTCTTTCCTCTTTTCTATCTTTCTATCTATACTTTTCTTACATTAAACAAAGTTTCTGTTAAACTACTCTCCTCACTTTGTCAAATTCATTAATTTAACCCTTACAGAGTCCAGGACCAAATGAATCTAAGACATAAAGAAGACATAAGGGATAAATTCACATTCTACTTAGGATTATTGGAAAGAATACACATATATTAATAATGCATATATACAGATAAGTAGATCAATGCTTATTTTAAAAAATAGAATCTTTACTTCAATTTGGAAATTCAATTCCTTAATATAAACTCAAGGACCACAGATAGCACCAACAAAATTCCTTAGTGTTTATTTAGCATCTATATGTTAGCATAATAAGATTTTAGTTACTACATCTGAGTCTCATCAAGAGCGTTTATCCATTCACTTTCATTTTGTTTCCTCATGTGATCCTAGTTAGATGTATTCTGTTCTTCTGGATCTGTTCATGTTTTGTTTTGGAATATTTTGTTTTTGCTTTTAATTGTTCCATAAAAGGTTTTCCATTTTATTTTGCATCTCTCATGCTCATTGGTCTTAATTGCATTACATTTTTTTCTAAGTGGTTTTCTAGTCAGTAACTGTGAAACACATTTATCCTTCTCCCTTTATATTATATTAAATACATACAATAATATTTAATGAAAGATATCCCCTTTACATATGGCCATGATAGAATAGAACTGAGCCTCTGAGGAAACAAAATTTGTACTTAAAGGCTAAGTATGAATAAAAAATTATCTATGCCATTAGGGTTATATACATCTGGGATTTAAGTAGATGGCAAGATACCAGCCATGAGATAAACTGGTCATGAAAATCCTTGTTTGTATATCTTTTAATTCATATTCCTTCAAAGAGGGAAAGATTGATATTGTTCACATACCCACCTTATTCTCTATAGCACAATAGCATTTTCAGCTTCCCAATAGGACCAAATTAACTTCCCTCTATAAAAAAAAAAAGGTAAAAGCAGATGCTATAAACCTAGCACATTTTTTACATTTCTGTAAACTATTAACAATGTGGACATTTTGTAATTAATTGCTTATTCTGTTATTTTTTTAAAAAGAATGTCTTCACTGGTAATGTGCCAATCATAGTTGTGAAATTATTTCTTGCCCCCATCATCCAATTTATTATTTTCCAAAAATTATTACAGAGGTAGCTACTGAAGAGAATTGTGGGATTATTTTGGTGAAAATCACCAAAAGCAACAAGCATAAGTCAGAGATTTTGTTAGTTGCAGATTCAAAATAATCATAATATATCATATCATAATACAATATAATATAATAAATATAATGTTATTATTATTATTTATTATTCCTGTTGACTCCTTAGGAGCATAGGGCCGCAACCATCTCACGCCATTGGACTCTGTTCTGGGCAACTTCCCCCAGCTGGGACCATGTCATTCCGACTGTTTTTGTTTCATTTTCTGCAGACCTTCACCAGGTCTGTTTTGGTCTTCCAACTTTCCTCCTCCCTGATGGGTTCCAGCTCAATGCTTGTCTGGCTACGTTGTCTTCCGGTTTTCGTAGCATATGTCCTATCCATCTCCACTTACGTTTCTTTATGTCCTGACTAATGGGATACTGGATTGTTCTTTCCCAGAGACTAGCATTGGAGATCTTTTCAGGCCATCTGATGTTCAAGATGTGACGTAGACATCTATTAACAAAGACCTGGAGTTTATTGGTGTTAGCAAATATAATGTAATACAATATAATTTATTATAATTAATATAATATAAATCTATCATCTTAGTGACACAACAACCTAGATAAGGAAGACCTGAGTTCAAGTCCCATTTCAAACACTTAATACCTATGGGACCCTGGACATAACCTCTTTTTGTCTCAGTTTCCCCATCTATAAAATGGCGATAATATCTACCTCCCAACATTGTTGCTAGGATCAAATGAGATAATAATTATAAAGCATTTAACACAGTTCCTGGCACATGGTAAGCCCTCTAGAAAGGTTAGTTGATATCATTATATCATATTCATATCACATTATATTTCACATATTATTTATCACATATATTATATTAGATGGAGACATTAATATATACTTATACATTATTTTATCATATATTAATATATGTTACACATATAAAATATATACACACATGCATATATATAAGTATACATAATCCACATATATTTACACTGACTATACATATTATAATATTCCCAAAGACTTAGTGTAACATATACACATGTGTATATATAATATGTTTGTTATAAGTATACATATATTTAGTAGCTTAAAACTGATCTAAATATTTAAAAATTATACATTTATAATGACAAATCATATACATCATCAGTGATATATAATACATACATACTGAGAGAGAAAACAATATTTCTATGCATTTGTAAATATATAAATATGTATACACATGACTATATGTTAAGCAAATATGCACAATATATAAATATGTATAGATATATTTATGTGGATGTAAACATTGACTGGAGTATGACTACCCTACACGCAATTAGAATTTGTCTCTGTTTGCATCTATATAAAAGTGGAGAAAGGAACAGGATTAATTCTTAATTCTTAGGATTTATAAAAATAAGTCATATTTCATAATATTGTTAATATTCCCAGAGTACCTTCATCTCAGTAGCTCTTTTACATAGGTAGTATGAGCATTATTTAGTATGTCTATTTTATAGAAAGTATAATGGTATATCAAAGAAATGTCAGGTCCAGTCTATTAAATCTTAACTAAGTAGAAGAAAATCAATGGGAGCTAAGATTGCCATTATTCCACATATCCACTGCAGCTCATACTATCAGTTTGGCAAATTTCAAAGGATGTTGCCCTTATGCAGATTTATCTTATGAATAATTAAACACAAATTTTCCATCTTTTAATACCAACTTTTTTTTTCTTTTTGAGAATAAATTTGACTATCTTACCCTTCCACCAATCCCACAATCCTGAAAATGTAGTGGCCACTCACAACCAGACTTTATTGCTGATCAGCCCAGAAACTTTTAATCTGTTCTGTTCCTGACCAGAATCAGTTCTTCACTACTTAGATAACTTGTTCCTCTGCTCCCAAGTGAGTTGATTATATTTGTATTAGACTTGATGGGGAAACCCCTCAGCATAGCCCACTGTAGCTCTGAACTTCTGATCTCAAGCAAACTGAAATGTACTACCATCTCAGCAGCAATATTTAAAACTGTTCCATTATTTAGAGGGGCAGAGAGTTCATTTGTCAGCCCTTGTTTCTTACCTGTGGCATCATGCTTGCTCACCAATATGTATAGCAACCAACAAATTAAGTTCCAGCCCAAGTACCTGGCTTATGCCTTAAGAAAAGAATGATCCTGATTGGGTCAGAGAGAACTAGTCTGGTTCTTTGGATACTCCCTAGGAAAGTTCACTATGGAAGCAAGTTGGGAATATTGTATCAATAAAACTTTAATAAGGGACATAGAATACAGAGACAGATGGCATAGGGACTACATGAGGAATGGGGCAAGAAAAGGAGACAGTGTGGAAAAGATCATGAAAGGGAATTCTTTATTCTCTTTGTCTATTATGAGTTAGCACTTACTTAACCTCTACTTAACACTTTGTTATCAAGTAAGAGGATACACAAGTCAATTACTTGAAGATCTCCACCCTGTTAACACAATCAATCCGAAACTTGTGAATCCTATGATAAAAGCTGACACCTTCAGAGGATGAGAAGTGAATCCTATATACACTGCATCCTTGGCACTTTTGGGCAGTGCTAGGTAACTTGGAAACTGTTATTGGCCCCTGTGAAGAGGGGAAGGGATAAGAAGTGACTACAAAATGTCCTGAAAGTTTTTGACTGGGTGGTCTTCAGCCTGAATCTAGGGTTTGAAGGATCTTTGACTGGGACTGAGGTTTTGACTTGGGACCTTGGCTCTTGGACTGGCTCTTGGATGAGTGAGAAGCTGGTCTTCCTTTCCTGGCTTCTGGAGAGAGATTAGTTCCAGAGAGGCTTTCCCTTTTTAGAGAAGGCCACATGGGTAGAACTCAGGGTTCTCTGGTAGAGGGTTAACAAGCCTTGCCCAGGCTGAGCCCAGGACCAGAGCAATATTTAGTGTGATAGGTTAGACATCTTCTTAACCTCTTTTTGTATTCCTCCACTTTCACTCTTTCCATCTGTTTGTACATAAAAGCTATGAAAAGTAATTTTAACTTCATCTATAATATTTTAAATCAGCAACCACCATATTATTTTAGAATTTTCACATATTTATTCAAAACCTTAATTTAATTTCTTACAGATACTAGAAAGAAACATGGGCACATAGTGTAATTTAACTGTGGAGCAGATTTGAGAGCATTGGAGCAGCATGGGTCATTAGTAGTTGGAGGAGAACTTAAAAGAGAAGATTTTGGGGTTCCATTCTTATAATACTTTAAGAGGAGAGAAGAATGGTCTAAATTTTATCCATACCTCAATAGGATTCACTTATTGCCATACCATTGTCATCTCAAAATTATGCCACTTAGGGATGCCTTATAATCAATTTAGTTAACATGAATAATCTTAAGTGGGGTAAACTGCCTCATAGAACTCCACAGTACCCCAGAAGTCCAGGAAAGAGGGGGAAGTTGGGGGAGTTAAGAATGTGGATATAAAAGCAGGACTCCCAGCTTGGCAAGATCACTCTTTGGAGGACAGAGGGAGATGGGTGGCTGGAAGGGATAGGATTACTTCTTCTCAGTAGCTTAGCCTGTCTATAACCCAGAGAACAGGGTGGATCATTGCTGTATACTTCATACAGACTCTATCCAGACTGTTTCCCTAAGGCTGTGAGCTGTAATATGGGGATTTTAGGATGTAATAAGGGAATCTGCAGGATGTAAAATGGGACTGAAACTAGGGGTAATAGCTGGTAGGAATAGAGAATAAGGCAAGGCAAGGGACCCAAGGCTGGAGGTAATCAAGGGACTAGGCTATAGGTAGTAGCTATTTGGAATTGAGGGTAGGCACTGTGGATAGGGGTTTGTGAATCCCTAAGGCAATATAGTGGATGAGGAAGGTACAATAGTGAAGGTTGGTAGTTGAGGTGGTAGGAGAAATAAGGAAATGTCTGAGTTTAGGGAATATAAACACTAAGGTACCAAGAGTTGCAAGGGAGAGGATGAGTTAATCTAAGGCAGGCAACAACTGCAGGGAAATACAGACTGGGACCCAGGTTAGAGACAAACACTGAAGGGAAACAGAATGAGCCCTTCAAGTAAAAGGACACTTCTACAGAGCAAGGTTAGAGACAGCAAGAACAGCTTGAAACTGACTTGAGGCTTCTAGTCAGTTTCACAGGAAGGGACTAGAGGAAGTATTGAAGTTACACTTCCACCAAAATGGATACCTTCAGCTCCCCTCAAACTCCAGAGAGTATGTTATTCCTCTCTGTTCTCCTCTCTCTCTTATTAATCAACTAATGAAGTAGCCAAAAGGTTTTGATTAAAGGCAAACGGGGTTTATTGTCTTCTAGGGTAGATTGGCAGGGTAGAGGATACAAGGTAGCCCTAACAGCCGCTTAGAGAAAGCTTCAGGTGGGGGAAGGGAAGCAGGAGCATGAGACTGAGTAGGAACCAGCCCACTTCAGCCCGAGAGGGTTTGTAGTCAAAAAGGGTAAGAAAGCTGGATACAATGATTCAATAAGGTAAATTTTTAACAAGGGTAAGCCCTATTTGACTAAACTATCACAGATTTGAACTAACTCTCAGATCTACTCTCCTTTCCAAACTTCTCAGACATTCAGATAGAGAAAATGAAGGTGGGAATAAGGTAGGGTAGGGAGATTCAAAGGAATTAGCTAAATTAACAAATTTTAAAGAAATGCTATAAAATATAGGCCAGGTTTCAATCTAAAGAAGGAGCTCAGATGGACCCAGGTTCTCTCCCCTAGTTCCCAGGACCAACTGCCCTTTTTCCCAAGATTCTAAAACCCTCCTTATCTGACAGAAGAATTCTGCAAAGCAGCTATGCCCCCTCTCTGCACCACAGTGCACTGTGACAAAACCTTGCATGCAGTGACCTAGCCAACACTAAACCACTATAGATCAACAATCAAGACCATTACTATCATCTTGGACTTGTTATTTTTTTATTTTAGTAGATAGTTTAGATTGTGAGGGAGTTTAGGGAGAAATAGTTTTATTCAGAGGCTTTCCCCTCTAAGGGGAATAGCTACTCTGAAAGCACCTTGAAGATCATAGATAGATTTTACCTCACCCTCAAATCTAGACATTTTTTCCTCCTTCCCATTTTCCCTGAATTAATAAATCCCTCCTCTTGATATGAGTGTGTGGATGAGGTGTTGTGGTTCAGGCTACATAAGCATAGTTTATACATTACCTAAGCCAAATCTCCATCTTGGTAGATCCTGAGAATAGTTGAGATCCAGTGATCAAGAAGCTGTTTGAAGACATCCTGAGCATATTAACTATCTTGTGTTTTGGGAATAAGCCTCAATTAGTGGAAGTTGTCAATTGCTGTGGGATTCTTCCTTTTTTGCTAGCCAATTTAGCCCTGTGAAAGCTAAGTCAGATAGGAACCATTACTGGACAGAGAGGGATTCTGTTAATAGCAGTTGCCAGTGTTAGGGTTCAAAATGGGTGGCCTCCAGAGGAACACACGAGACAATGCAATCAAAGCAGGAGAAAGCTTTATTGCCAGTACGTACTGGAGAAACTCAGCAAAGAGAGTCCCGAGGGGGCATTCAGAATAAGGAATACATATATATGTATATATATGTTTCTGGGATATAGGTGCCTTTGTCTTAGGGTTAGCTAATAGCTAGACAGAGGGAGTAGGGATGCTTCCAGGTGCCACAGGATATGATTCTTAATCTTCAAGGCTTTTCTGTCTAGGAATCTTCAAGGCTGTTTCATCTAGGGGCCCTGGGGCTTCCAGCCAGGAGTTGTCCCTGGGACTGTGAGTCAGAGAGATAACTGCCCTGCTTGAGTTGGGCATGACGTTATCCAAAAAATCCCCTGCTTAATTGCTAAGTTTAGCTTTTTGGCTATAATATTCTTATAAGCTATAAGCTATAAGCTATAATATTTCTATAAGCTTTTTTGGCTATAACACCAGAACCTTCAACTGCAAAAGGAGAGAGAGGAGGAAGAATTCCATTCACTCACTCCCCTCCCCCTGCTAAAATCTTGAGGTTTCTCTGAGCCTGCCTGCAACTCTGTTTGCATACTGTTCCTTAATCCTTACACTTATTACCATACCATTGTCATCTCAAAATTATGCCACTTTAGGGATGCCTTATTATCAATTTTTTTTACTGGTTTTGGTGTGTAGTGTGTGTCGATGATCTGAAGGGTAATTGAGGCCTAGCTGGTGTTATATTCAAGCTCTTAGTTTTATCTTGATTGACAAGGGAGACAGTTGGAAGACATCAGAATGTTCCGGATACTGTGAGGACAGGAGGAAAGGCAGTTGGCCTGAGGATATAAATACCCTAACTGTTATCTGAGAGGGTCTTTGGTCCTGGAGACTCAGGTCTTAGGGCTTTGAGCTTTGACCATTGATCCTCTCTGAATCTCCCTAGATATTTAGGCATTTGATTATCATTAGATATTTAGGTATCTGGGCCAGGGTGGTAACCAGGAGGAGGGAAGGAGAAGAAGCAGAGGGAGGTAAAGGGTAGAAACTTCCTAAAGGCTGAAATCACAAACTGAGAACAGGGAAGCTGAGAAAAATCACAATATCTGCACCAACTAAGCAGTTGGCAGTGGCCAAACTAAACCAGAGGAGAACATAACCAAAAGCTCCAGCTTACTGAAACAATAGCCTACAGTCCTGAGGGATTATTGATCCTAGCTATTAGCAACAGGGTCCCCTATTCCCAATTCATTCCTGATTATTCCTTTCCCTATTTAACATCAATAGATAAAGTTTATTAAGTACCTTCCTCAGTGGTCATTGAATCACGACCCTTGGGGAGGGCCACGCCGTCAAATGAAAATGTTATCCAAGGCTAATAGAGCCCAATATTAATAATCAATCCAACCCCAGGTGGGACCTGAAAGGGTTACCCATCTACCTGACCATTAAGGGTCCTGGCTGGGTACTGTTATAGAAATAGGGCATTATAACATCCAGCAGTGTGACAGGGTTCGGTGTTCCCCCTGCACCAGCTACCTAGGGAATACAAGGCATAGCTTCCCAAACCAATATCCTCTAGGAGCATAGCAGTATGAAGAAGAGCCCCTTATTATTTTTTTTATAACACTAGCTTCTGCTAATTTAGCATATAGTCTTCGGATATGTAATAATTAATTTAGGAGTCAGTTTTGTCAAATGGTCCCTCTGAGTTTTTGTTTCCTACTTATTCTTACCTAATACTGCATACGTATATACTTACTATATTAACAGGTGGGGTGGTCACAGGGATAACAAGATATAATTTCAACACATAGTGAACACCATGACAAGCAAGCCCAAATATTCATTACTATAATCATTTATTTTAAAGTAAACAGTAGTAGAGATAGTTATATTATAGGTAATGCCATTTGTAAATATATTTAGTCTCAAGAAGAACATAAAAAGCATGTCATTCAATTCAGTTTCATGGCCTTTGTCACTGTTAGTGTTCCAGGCAAATGAGTAGTAGATGGTAACCAGAATTATACAGCAATAAGGTCCATATTCATATGAATATTTTGCCACATTTGGAAATATCTAGACCTACCTAATCTGGAAGAATATATCTTATTCATCTGAAATACTTAGATTTTCTAAGCCTTAGAGCTTTATCTATTATGTAAGAATTTATGAAAACAAAGATTGTCATATTTGTTTCCTATATTGCTAAACCAAAATCTTGTCTAAAACAGTGCCTACTAATTGTATATTAAACTAAAATGGCTTGAATCAGTACAACATTTCTAGATACCTTCATCTACAAACACAAATGTCAATTATCAGAGTAAGTCCACAAGACTATAATCAGAAATACTCAGCTCAAAGAAATAGAGATGATTATGTTATTTGGATAAAATTAAGGATTATTTTTGTTTCTATGGATGCTAAAAGTGAAAACTTTCAGTGTCCTTAGAATGCTATTATGCTTTAAATCCAATAGCATTGTTGAGTTCATAAAGCTGATAAATATGTTTCAGAAGTGTAGTGAATTAATGTCATGACTCCCTGATTCCATATATTTTAAAAGCTTTCTTCTTCCTCCATTGCTTCCCATTCAAGAATGAAAGTATAACAATTTATTTCAATAATTCATAGTATTCATGTAAAATGAGGAAGGCAGTGCAATTTTGTTCAAAGAAGAATATAAAGTATGTCACCACTGTTAACTCTGTTGCCAAGAAGGGGGTTTCTAGTCATATGACATCCCTGCTCTACTTACATTTATATAAAGTAGGAGAAAGGAGCAGAATTAGTTTGCAATTCTTAGAACTCATAATAATAAATAACATTTTATTATTTTATTAATATTTCCAGAATAACTTCCTCTCAATAGCTTTGTTTACATAGCTAGAACAAACATTATTAAACCCCTTTGACAGAAGAGGCAATTGTGTCCAGTCAAATGGGCATCCAACCCCTCCCCAGTGTCCCTTTTCTAACTTTTTTTCTGGACCCTTGATTATTATCCTTGACTAATTTCTCTGATTGTGAATTCACTTAAGGCAAGTTAATGCAGCCTCAAAATATCATTATATGCAAAGAAATATGTAATAAGCCATTTGAAGACATCTGATAATAGCTGAGATATAGCTTACGTTTTGAATTGGAAGAAATGCTGAGTAGAAATTTCCACCCTATATCACAACTCATGTTAATATAATATATTGTGGGCATTTCAGATTACTCCTACTCATAATTGTTTTTACTATTCCATGTTAGTAACATGGAAGATTACTTGGGATAGCCATTTTCTTTTCATTTTAAGTGTTTCTCATATTTTTTACTACAATGCTTTTGATTTTCTCCACTGCAGCTATATAGGAAATCAGAAGAAAAAAATATTTAGGATAATCTTTTGAAGAAACTACAAAATCTCCCTCTGTTCAACATATTCCCACTGGTTAGAAATTTTCTATTCATTTGTAAAAATCCCTCATGATGACATTTATTGGTACTAAACTATATTTATTTTCCTAGTAAATAAATGTGAAATCCTTAGTAGCCCAGAAGAATGTTAAAACATTTGTTTTGCTCTTGGACACTAAGATAGGCAGCACATTAATTCACATCACAAATAATGCTAAATTTTGAAATGATTTAAACAGTATAGAAAACAAACAGATAATAAAAAAGAGATCCCAGGCAGAACAAGCAGATAATGCTCATCCTCTTAACAAAACCATCTAGCATATATATATATATACATATATGTGGAGAGAGAATATGCAAACGAGTCCTAATAACTACAAGACAATATATGCATCCATGACTTTCAGAGAGACTTTGACCTGATATGAATCAATAAATTAGATAGAAATATACAACAAAATTGTTATCAGAGAAAGCTGAAAGAAATGTGTTTTAAATATTTGCAAAGAGGCAACAATTACAATGGCAAGATCACTGACTGTAGTCAGAAGACTGAAGCTTAAACCCTGCCTTTCGAACTTTAAGAGTTTTGGCAAATAATTATACCTTTCCAGGCTTTGGTTTCCTCCACCATTATATGGATGTTTCATAGAATTTTTTTTAAAATTTATATAGAGTTATATAATATTATATAAAATTAGAAACTCTAAGGGCCTTTCTAACACTAGACAAAGGATCTCTACCACCCTAGAATCAGATAAGATCCAGAGAGAACAATATTTCTTTCCTAAATTACAGTAGTCTTTTAGAATAGATTAGCATGTGATTCATAGAAGAAGACTGCCAAGTTGGGATGTTCTAATTAGCTGAGGTGGTAGAAGTTTTGGTAGAGTATAAGTTTCAATGATTTGAGTGACATTTATGAGATTTTGAAAGCCATGATTTTGGAGGGTGGACAATATCCAACTGCCTACTCTCTTAAAAATAATCCCTAGACATGTACATGAAGACTTGTCATTTGCATATTATATAGTTAAATTGGGCAAGAGAGAGAAGCAGTTCACTTTAATAGAAGAACAGAATAGAATATACTTGAGGGAACAATATATCATTAGGAGGTTATATACCACACTATAGAGTGTAACAAATATTTCAAGAGAAAATTTCCATGTTTCTGAGTTTGCACATAGCCATTACTAGATCTCTTTGTCACTTTCCTTTCTTTGCTAAATATAACTCATTATTTTTAAATATTAAATGCCAGATTTAACTTCCTTATAATTTATCATGTATTAATAATATTAATGAATGCCAAATAATAGCTCTGTAGTGTCCATTTTTACATTGTCACTAACTTCTTGATTCCTTAGGAAAATATATTTGAATACACATTATCATACTTAGTTTCAAATTCTAAGGTATTCAGTGAAGAGCCTCAGGTTAAGGTGATGAAATAAGCTGTGAAAAATAGGAGCTGATTTGATTCAAATTATTTTCCATTCTGTGTTTAGTACTCCTTAAACTCATTGTAAGTCAAAAGTATAACCATTGTTATGAAATTTGGAATTTTTTTTGTCTATTTCCAAATGTAGTGTCATCAAAGAAACAGACAGAAAAAATATCCTGAGGGTTGTTCAAAGACTGACATGTCATTCAACCTGCCACAGGAGTTAAGTTACAAATTTGGGAATGTGGGTGATCCTTTGGTATGAGTGACAGCCCAAATCCTCAGGAACTCTACTCTGTTCTATAAAGCTTTGAATATATTCAGGTAAAAACTGACTGCTAGTAAGTCCAGAGGAGTTCATTGTACATAGACCAAGCAATTAAAGGACTCCATTTTTCTCTCCTGTCCCTTTCTCTTCAATGTAGCCTTCTCATTGACACAATAGTTGCCATTTTTTTCAAAATGCATGGTGTTTTTGCTCCTAGTTCTTTTCATTTTTGAAGAAAAGGTCATAAATTTATATTATAACCTGGTATGATCAAGGAATTGATTACTTAAAATTACTGGATTTTCTGATTAATTTACATTTATGCTTCTTCATAAGCACCAGGACATGGGTTTTATTAACTAATTTTGGTCTAATACTTCTGTTTATGACCAATTTCTGGTTTACATAAGTATTACATAAATGATAGGAATGATATTAATGATGGTAGTACTATTTTTTGCCATTCTTTTTATATGGAAATTGTTGATTTATTTTATTTTTACATCACCTATTTTTCCAAATGTATGCTTTCTCTATTTCCTTCTGGGGAGCCATTCAGAATTTTAAGAATTAAAATAGTAGAGAAACATTTTGGAATAATTCTATATAGAATTTTAAAAAAATTATCTGTGGTATTCCATACCATATTCACTAACTTTCATACCTCTTCCTTGGGTTAATAATTCTCATTTTAATTCCACAACATTTAGTTTCAATTATTTTGTTATGCTTTTCACTTATTTTGTTGTTGTTGTTTTTACATATCTTGTCTTTCCTGTATTTTACTTTACAACAATTCACAACTAAGTAGTGCAATGGAGAGAGCACCTGGTCTGTAGTTAGGATGACATGAGTTCAAAACTAGCCTTGGATACTGTAAGAAAATATAAGTGAGGTAAGGTATGGGGTCACCAGGGATATTACAATAAACTAAATGGTTTGTGGGAACACACTCTAGGATTTATGAGAGACTGGACCAGCGTGAAGAGACCAGAGTTTACTGGATTTCCACAGGAATGGCAGTTGATCTTAACTGACACCCAGCTTCCACTAGACCAGAGTATAGTAACAGGCTAATAAGGTAAAAGGGACTTAACAGCTTTAATTATGTTAGACTAAAAGGTGGGAAAGGATTTCTATACTTAAAATCTAAAGGATAAAACCACAGGGCAATGGGAGGACTTATTCTACTCTTATCTAAGTGATCTAAACTAACAGGGCCCAAGGAGCTATAAATGGAGTCTCTGGGTTTCTGCCTCAAACCTGGAACCTGCCAGGCTTGAGTATAGCTAGGGCTTTGTGGCTTTGGGATTCTCACTGCAATCCACTGATGATCTCCGGATGCCAGGAGTTATTAAAGTTGTCTCAGGAACCAAGTAGTAAGGGTTTTGCTTGAAGCACTGTCCTCCAGTACTCAAACTTCACCTCTTCTCTTGGCTCTGTAGATCTTGTCCTTTTCTTAGATGCCACACTACACAGGATCCCAGGGCAAAACAGGAAGCAGGATGTCCTTTGCTCTGAGGTCTTCCAGGCTGGCAACAGTTTTGGCCACCACTAATGGAGTCCACACTCAAGGCACAGACAGACTTCCTCCTCCTTCATTCCAACTTGGAATTCCCAGTTCCAGCTCCTTCCTGCTAGGTACAACTTAATCAATACATAATCAAAACCTAATCTAATCTTACTCATAACAATACTTAGTAGCTGTGAACATGAGCAAGTTACTTAACTTCTATTTGCCTTGATTTCCTTAACTGTAAAATGAGTATAATAACTTCATATACCTCCCTCTATTGTGAGGATAAAAATGACTCAATAATTACCACAATTACAAAATAATAACCACAATATGGTTAATAAAACACCACAATGCCTGATATTTATTATATTCATTACAGTAGAAATTCTGCTAGATATTTAATCAGTATATATTTAAAAAAAATTTTTACAGAATAGTTAAATTCTCAGCTCTATGAAAAATGCAGCATTAGTATGCTTGTGTTTTCACTATACTTATGTATTCCCATTTTTTCCAATTTGCTGAGCATGAGAAAAAACTCAGAATTCTGTCAATTTTCATTTCTGGAGCATTCTTCCATATGCTTAATAACTCATTTCAAATACTTTGAGGGTTATTTAATCATATCCTTTAATTTCTTATGTATATATTTGCTTAATATTATACCCTTATGAGAGGTTTTTAAATATACAAACATATCTTATTAGTTAATTGCTTCTATACTTATCCTAGTTGCATTCTTTTTTTAACTGTTGTTTTTTGTTTTAGAATTGATACTAAATATCAGTTTCAAGGCAGAAAACAGGCAAGGGCGAGGCAATTGGAGTTGAGATTTACTCAGGGTCAAATAGTTAAGAAGTATATAAAGTCAGAATTGAACTCAACATCTCCCATCTGTAAGATTTAGAATTGTTTTGACTAAATATAAGAATTAACATAATTGAATTGTGGTCTCTGTTTATAAAAATAATTAACTTCTCCAGTCAAAATGACTGTAAGCATCTTTTTATTTTCAACAAAGTAGAGATATGAAATATAGGAAAGTGGTAGAAAAAAATTAACTAGCTAAGAATACCATACATTTTAATCTTTAATGTCTCCAGACTGAAAATGTGAATCCAAAAGAGAGTCTCACCAAAATCCAAAGTCTTAATTAGGAAGCCAAAGAGCCAGGATATGCTGAAAAGTCCCCCAAGAATCTTCAGTGCAAAAGAGTGTAAGACCTCCAAGAATCTTACCAGAGTTCACACTGAAGAGAATGTCCCTCCTAAGAGCCAACAGAGCTAGAGAGTCCTCCCAGAAGAGCCAAGTAAGGAAGAAATTTTCTTTAGGGTCTGGTCTTTTATAACCCTGTTTCCACTTTACTTCCTATTGTTCCCCCACTTTAAAGGAACCAATCACATTTTCCCAATTTGCCTAGCCTTGAAAGGGGTGGGACAGTGATTTTTCTAGTAAGTGACTTGTGAACTCTCTTACTTAGTGTTAAGTAAGGGTACTTTAAGTTCTTGATTGATTAACTAAAAATAGACAAAGGGAATAAAGAATTCTCTTTATACATCTTTAGGCCTGGCTTTTTATCCACAGAGTCACCTACTTGACTCTAGTGACACTTTTTTCTTGCAAAAGCTTTTAAATTTTATTCAGTCAAAATCATCTGACTTATCTTTTTAAATTGCCTCTAACCTTTTTATAGTTAAAGATTTTATTCCCTAGATATTACTATGGAAGGTACCTGAACTAACTATTTTTCTATATTTTCAATGACATGACCTATAATATTTAGATCATATTTCTATTTTATGGTTTAATATAGTTTGTGGTAATTTTCACATAAATCTAATTTCTGATGAATTATTTTTAATTTCCCTCCAATTTTTATGTCAATTACTGAATTATTTTCAAGATAATTTGTGTTTTTAAGTTTATCATTCAGTAGATTACTGGTTTCAAATGCTTCTTATTTGTTTTATTTGTCCTAATATGTGTCATTGGAATTATTTTCCTGTTTTTAATCATGTCTACATAACATTGAACCTTATTCATAGGATTAACAAATATTTCAATTTCTATTCTAGAACTTTTTATTTATTAAAAAGAACAATTTTTAAAATTCTGTTCCCATAAGAATCTCCTTAGTAATTTTACTAGTAAAATATTATATGTGGAAAAATAATTTAGAATATATAGGCATTTTTAATTATCAGTCATAACTAAGCCACAAATACTAAAAAGTTATCTAGTTATTTAAATGATTATTTACTAACTTAAGGAATATTTTACATTTGTACCTATATAGTAATCCAGAGTCCTTTTGATACATTGACTTCCACAGATTTTATGTGTTATGCAATTCTTTAAACAGACAAATCTTCTTATGTTATTGCCTTCTGTGTTATCTTACTACTTTCAAAAAACACTGTTAATTTATTTTTGGTTGTGGGGGGTAGTGAAGTATTTTTTGTCTTGCTAATTTATTAAAGGGTTTGATTTCATTAGTATCTTTCCTGAATAGCTTGCATTTTCTAAGAAAATTATCATAAAACCAGCCTATTTGGATAAATTTATCTTCTCTTTTTTATATCTTTAATTTTTTATCCGTCTTATTGCTTTTGTTGGATTTATACTTTTGCCAAAAAGAGGGGTAAAATGAGATATATTTGCTTAATTTTTGTGTTTAAAAAGGTTCTTTGCTTTCTACATGGCCTATACTATTAACTTTTCTTTTTTAAACCCTTGCCTTCCATCTTAGAATCATTACTGTGTATTGGCTCCAAGGCAGAAGAGTGGTAAAGGCTAGGCAATGGGGGTTAAGTGACTTGCCCAGGGTCACACAGCTAGGAAATGTGTACAGCCATATTTGAATCTAGGACCTCCCCTCTCTAATCCTGGCTCTCAATCCACTGAGCTACCAAGCTGCCCCCTACTGTTAGCTTTTTAAAAAATTATAATATTAAAATACCTTTCATATCTATGGATGGCTAGCATAAGTGAATGTGTTTACTTTAACAGAGTTTATTTTTATTCCTGCATATCTATTTATTGAATCATAGGGTTCAGATTTTTTACAAGATTAATATTGTATGCTATTTTCCCCAAATTTTGAGTCATTCTTCCCTGATATAGAATCAACTTGATGAGAGGAAATTTGTTTTTATAAATTGCTTCATCATTATGCCAAGAATACATTTAGAATTTAGAATTGTTAATTATGAATGATTTTCACTTTGATCTTTTATTTTCTTTTATTCTTTCTTGCCATTTGTATTAAAACTATGTTAGACATATAAGGTATGTGATAAGGCATTTTCTCAATTTTTGAGAATGATTTATACACAAAGGCATTAATTTTCCTTTAAGAATTTGAAAAAAAAAATTCCTGTATATCCATCTATGTATCTCTTACAAGGGTCAATTAATGAGGCAAACAATGATAGATATGAGTAATACCATGTGATGATAATTAAACTATACCCAAATCATATATTCTAAGATGATTTCTTACCCTTTCCATTTTAATTTTTTCACCAAAGGCAGTGACAATTCATGTCTGTGTCTAAGTTTATCCTATAATTCTGGTATCAATTGTTCTTAGTGCCTCATACATCCCTTTTTTTGTACCAACACGTTTCCCATGGAGGCACACTTTTAGTGAAGGTAGCCTCATAACTCCTAACATACTTATTCATTGTGTTACCCAGAAAAAGTCACTTAACTTCTGCCTGAATCTGTTTCCTCATTTGCAAAATTTGGATAATAATATACTTTTAGGACTGTTGTGAGGTTAAATTGAGATATTTGTAAAACAATTTGAATTTTAAATTACTGCATAAATGCCACTAATTATTGTTTTTATTATTATATATTTTGGTTGATTAAACTTATAGGACTTTTGGTACATGATGCCAATAACAATTATTTTAAAGATAAAAAATATTTAAACAACTGTATATTCTCAAATATCTTGATTTTTAAATTGTTTACAAACATGTTTAAATAAAAATTTAAGCATTTCTTTCTGGGGAATATACCTTTGACTTAATAATTTGGCTAGAAAATAGTGCTAATAAGGCTGAATTATATGTTTATACTAAGTATTAATATCTTGGAAATTTCTTTTTACTTTACTTTTATTTTCCTATGGACACTAGTGTTTTATAGTTGTGTTCATATACTTCCTGTATTTGTTTTGGTAGATAGATTCCTAAGTATTTTATATTGTCTAGGGTGGTTTTAAATGCTGCTTCTCTTTTTACCTCTTTCTCCTGTGATATGTTGGAAATATATAGAAATGCTGATGATTTATGTACATTTATTTTGTATCCTGCAACTTTGCTAAAGTTGTTGATTAATTCTACTACCTTTAGTTGATTCTCTAGAATTTTTTAAGTAGACCATCATATCATCTGCAAAGAGAGATAGCTTAATTTCCTCATTGGCTATTTTAATAACTTCAGTTTCTTTTTCTTCTCTAATTGCTACTGCTAGTGTTCCTAGTACAATGTTAAATAATAAAGCTAATAATGGGCATCTTTGTTTCACTCTTGATATTATTTGGAAGGCTTCTAATTTATCCCCATTGCATATGATGCTTGTTGATGGTTTTAGATATATACTGCTTATTATTTTTAGGAAAGGCCCTTCTACTACTATACTTTCTAGTGTTTTCAATAGGAATATGTGCTGTATTTTGTCAAAGACTTTTTCAGCATCTATTGAGATAATCATGTGCTTTTTGTTTGTTAGCTTGTTGATGTGGTCAATTATGTGGATGGTTTTCCTAATGTTGAACCATCCTTGTATTCCTGGTATAAATCCCACCTGATCAAGACAGATAACCCTCATCATCACTTGATGGAGTCTTTTTGCTAGTATTCTATTTAAGATTTTTGCATCTATGTTCATCAAGGAGATTGGTCTGTAGTTTTCTTTCTCTGTTTTTGGTCTATATGGCTCTTTGGAATCAGTACTATACTAGTGTCATAAAAGGAATTTGGTAGGACTCCTTCTTTGCTTATTATTTCATATAATTTGTATAGTACTGGGATTAGCTGTTCTTTGAAGGTTTGATAGAATTCAGTTGTGAATCCATCAGGCCCTGGCAATTTTTTCTTAGGGAATTCTTTGATGGCTTGTTCAATTTCTTTTTCTGATATTGGATTATTTAAGTATTCTATTTCTTCTGCTGTCAATCTAGCCAACTTATATTTTTGTAAATATCCATCCATATCACCTAGATTGCTATATTTATTGTCATATAATTGGGCAAAAACGTTTTTAATGATTGTCTTAATTTCCTCTTCATTAGAGGTGAGGTCTTCATTTTTATCTTTGCTACTGTTAATTTGGTTTTCTTCTTTCTTTTTTTTTAAATTAGATTTACTAGTAATTTGTCTATTTTATCTGTTTTTTTCAAAGTACCAGCTTCTAGTTTTATTTATTAATTCAATAGTACTTTTACTTTCAATTTTATTAATTTCTCCCTTGGTTTTTAGTATTTCTAATTTAGTTTTCATCTGGAGATTTTTAATTTGTTTGCTTTCTAGTTTTTTTTTTAAGTTGCATGCACAATTCATTAACCTCTTCCCTCTCTAATTTGTTTGTATATGCACTCAATGATATGAATTTTCCCCTTAGTACTGCTTTGGCTGAATCCCATAGGTTTTGTTAAGAAGTCTCATCATTGTTATTGTCTTCAATGAAATTATTAATTGTTCCTATGATTTGTACTTTAACTAACTTATTATGGAGAATCATATTATTTAATTTCCAATTAGATTTTGGTTTGCCTCTCCATGTATCCTTGGTAATAGCTATTTTTATTGCATTATGATCTGATAAGGTTGCATTTATTATTTCTGATTTTTTGCATTTGTTTGCTATGTTTCTATGCCCTATTACATGGTCAATCTTTGTGAATGTTCCATGTACTGCTGAAAAGAAGGTGTTTTCCTTTTTGTCCCTATTTATTTTCTCCATATATCTATTATCTTTAATTTTTTTGGATTTCATTCACCTTTTTCTAGTTTTTAAAAAATAATGTGACCAATTAATTTATCTGTTATTTCTTTATTTTATTGATGTAAATTAGTATTTAGGGATAAAAACTTCCCCTTCAATATAGCTTTGGTTGTGTCCCATGAATTTTGAGATGTCCCATAAATTAATGAAATTTAGTTTCTATGGTTCTATGATTTGTTCTTTGACCTATTCATTCTGTAAGATAAGATCATTTAGTTTCTATTTAATTTTTAGTCTTTTTGTTGTCCTTTGTTGAATGTAATTTTATTGCATTATAATCTGAAAATAATATGTTTACTATTTCTGCTTTTCTACATATGGTTGTTATGTTTTCATGTCCTATTATATAGTCAGTTTTTGTGAGAGGGCCATGTATGGTTGAGAAAAACTTATATTCTTTCTATTCATATTCAATTTTCTCCAGAGGTCTCTCATGTCTCTCTTTTATAAAGTTCTATTTACCTCCTTAACTTCTTTCTTATTTATTTTTTGGGGGAGTTAGATTTATTTACTTCAGAGAATGGAGAGTTGAGAACCAAAATATCTGTGTTTTTTTTTAATTTTTACCAAAACTTCTTGTAACTTCTCCTTGCCATTTGTTGGATACGTGTTTAATATTGATATTTTTCATTGTCTCTATCACCTTTTATCAAAATGTAATTTCCTTCTTTATCTTTTTTGATTAGATCAATTTTTACTTTTGCTTTGGCTGAGATCATAACTCCTTTTTTTTCTGAAACACATTATATTCTGCTCTAGTCCCTAATTTTGACTTTCTGTGTTTCTCTCTGCTTTAAATGTATTTCTTTTTTTCAAACATTTATTAATATTCATTTTTAACATGGATACATGATTCATGCTCCTCCTTTCCCCTTCGCCCCCCGCATTCTCCCCACCCATGGCCAATGCACATTTCCACTAGTTTTGTCATGTGTCCTTGATCAAGACCAATTTCCAAATTGTTGGTAGTTGCATTGGTGTGGTAGTTTCGAGCCCACACCCTCAATCATGTCCACCCCAACCCATGCGTTCAAGCAGTTGGTTTTCTTATATGTTTCCTCTCGTGCAGCCCTTCCTCTGAATGTGGGTAGCATTCTTTACCATAAATCTCTCAGAATTGTCCTGGGTCTTTGTATTGCTGCTGGTACAGAGGTCCATTACATTCAATTTTACCACAGTATATCAGTCTCTGTGTACAATGTTCTTCTGGCTCTGCTCCTTTCGCTCTGCATCACTTCCTGGAGGTCTCTCCAGTTCGCCTGGAACTCCTCCAGTTTATTATTCCTTTTAGCACAATAGTATTCCATCACCCGCATATACCACAGTTTGTTCAGCCATTCCCCAATTGAAGGACATACCCTCCTTTTCCAATTTGTTGCCACCACAAAAAGCGCAGCTATAAATATTTTCGTACAAGTCTGTTTATCTATGATCTCCTTGGGGTACAAACCCA
>NC_058130.1:533228039-533257517 GCF_016433145.1 Gracilinanus agilis | reverse complement strand
GATTATTTCTACAAGCTTCTTAGTTGATTCTCTAGGATTTTTTAAGTAGACCATCATATCATCTGCAAAGAGTGATAGCTTAGTCTCCTCCTTGCCTATGTTGATAACTTCAATTTCTTTTTCTTCTCTAATTGCAACTGCTAGTGTTTCTAGTACTATGTTGAATAATAGAGGTGATAATGGGCATCCTTGTTTTACTACTGATCTTATTGGGAAGGCTTCTAATTTATCCCCATTGCATATGATGTTTGTTGATGGTTTTAGGTATACACTGTTTATTATTCTTAGGAAAGGTCCTTCTATTCCTATACTTTTCAGTGTTTTCAAAAGGAATGGATCCTGTATTTTGTCAAAGGCTTTTTCAGCATCTATTGAGATAATCATGTGATTTTTTGTTGGTTAGACTGTTGATATGGTCAATTACGTGGATGGTTTTCCTAATGTTGAACCAACCTTGCATTCCTGGTATAAATCCCACCTGATCATGGTGAATGATCTTCTTAATTACTTGCTGGAGTCTCTTTGCTAGTATTCTATTTAGGATTTTTTGCATCTATGTTCATTAGGGAGATTGGTCTGTAGTTTTCTTTCTCTGTTTTTGATCTACCTGGCTTTGGAATCAGTACCATATTTGTGTCATAAAAGGAATTTGGTAGGACTCCTTCTTTGCTTATCCTATCAAATAATTTGTATAGTATTGGGATTATTTGCTCTTTGAATGTCTGATAGAATTCTCTTGTGAATCCATCAGGCCCTTGCGATTTTTTCTTAGGGAGTTCTTTGATGGCTTGTTCAATTTCTTTTTCTGATATGGGATTATTTAGGTATTCTATTTCTTCTGCTGTTAATCTAGGCAGTTTATATTTTTGTAAATATTTGTCCATATCTCCTAGATTGTTATATTTATTGCCATATAATTGGGCCAAATAGTTTTTAATGAATGCCTTAATATCCCCTTCATTAGAGGTGAGGTCTCCCTTTTCATCATTGATACTATCAATTTGGTTTTCTTCTTTCCTTTTTTTTTATTAGATTGACCAGTACTTTGTCTATTTTATCTGTTTTTTCAAAGTACCAGCTTCTAGTCTTATTTATTAATTCAATAGTTGTTTTACTTTCGATTTTCGTAATTTCTCCCTTGGTGTTTAGTATTTCTAATTTAGTTTTCATCTGGGGATTTTTAATTTGCTCGGTTTCTAATTTTTTGAGTTGCATACCCAATTCATTGATCTCTGCCCTCCTTAATTTGTTAATATATGCACTCAAGGATATAAATTTCCCCCTGAGTACTGCCTTGGCCACATCCCACATAGTTTGGTAGGATGTCTCATCATTGTCATTCTCTTCAATGAAATTGTTGATTGTTTCTATGATACCTTCTTTGACAAATTGGTTTTGAAGAATCATATTATTTAATTTCCAATTAATTTTTGATTTTCCTGTCCAGGAGCCCTTACTAATTATTATTTTTATTGCATTATGATCTGAGGAGGTTACATTTATTATTTTTGCTCTTTTGCATTTGTTTGCAATGATTCTATGCTCTATAACATGGTCAATCTTTGTGAATGAGCCATTTGCAGCTGAAAGGAAGGTGTATTCCTTTTTGTCCCTATTTATTTTTCTCCACATATCAATTAAATCTAATTTTTCTAGGACTTCATTCACCTCTCTTACCTCTTTCTTATTTATTTTTCGGTTTGATTTATCTAGATCTGGCAGAGGAATATTTAGATCTCCCACTAGTATGGTTTTATTATCTATTTCCTTCTTGAGCTCTGCCAGTTTCTCCTTTATGAATTTGGGTGCTATGCCACTTGGTGCATACATATTGATCAGTGTTATTTCCTCATTGTTTATATTGTCTTTATTCAGGATGTAATGACCTTCCCTGTTTTTTTTTAATCATATCTATTTTTACTTTGGCTTTGTCAGAAATCATAATAGCCACTCCTGCCTTCTTTTTCTCATTTGACGCAGAAAAGATTTTGCTCAAACCCTGAACCTTAAACTTATGTATGTCCACCTGCCTCATATGTGTTTCTTGTAGACAACATATGGTGGGATTTTGGTTTCTAATCCACTATGCTATTTGCTTCTGTTTTATGGGCGAATTCATCCCATTCACATTCAGAGTTATAATCATCAGTTGTGCATTTGCTGACATTTTTTAATCCTCCCCTCTTCCTATCCCCTTTTTCCTTATACTTTTTCCTTTTAAATCAGTGGTTTGCTATTGAGCTGCTATCCCTTATCCCCTCCCTTGATTAACTTCCCTTTCTACCCCTCCCTTATTTTTCCCCCTCTTTTTGTTTTTAAAGGCCTTATGAATTCCCTCCCTCTTCTCTCCTCCCTTTTTTTGGCCTCCCCACTCCCCTGCTCCTCTTGATTTATCCCTTCTAATTTTCTCAGAAGGGTTAGATAAGATATCCATGTCCCAATGGATAGT
Organism: Gracilinanus agilis; assembly: GCF_016433145.1. NCBI lineage: Eukaryota > Metazoa > Chordata > Mammalia > Didelphimorphia > Didelphidae > Gracilinanus > Gracilinanus agilis. Next base: position 533,255,068 of record NC_058130.1, on the reverse strand, counting down.
ATAGCTACTCTTCCCTCTCCCGGTTGATTACATTATGAGTAAGGTCTGATTATTACCTCTTAATGCTCTCTTCCTCTCCTTCTTATAATAGTATTTGTCCCCTCTCCCTCCCATGCCCTCTTTGTGTGTAATAGAATATCCTATTTTCTTATTCACTCAAGTTTCTCTTGGTGTCCCCTGCTATTCACCCCCTCTTTTTCATCCCCCATGTCATCTTAGATTATTTAGTGTTCCACCCTCACCCTGTGAATTATTCTTCTGATTACTATAATAGTGAATATTATAATAGTGAATAGAGTTCACTACAGAGAATTATACGTAACATTTCTCTACATAGGAATACAGATAATTAGATCTCACTTAGGCCCTTAAAAAGGCAAATTTAAAAATTATAAGTTTTCTTTCTTTCCCCTCTGTATCTTATTTACCTTTTCATGTTTCTCTCGATTTTTGTGGTTGGATATCAAACTTTCCATTTAGCCCTGGTCTTTTCTGTGCAAATACCTGGAATTCTTCAATTTTGTTGAATGCCCATACTTTCCCCTGGAAATATATAGTCAATTTTGATGGGTAGTTGATCTGTGGTTGCAGGCCCAGCTCTCTTGCCTTTCTGAATATCGTATTCCAAGCCTTGAGATCTTTTAGCGTGGAGGCTGCCAGATTCTGTGTGATCCTGTTTGATGCTCCTTGATATTTGAATTGTTTCTTTCTGGCTTCTTGTAAGATTTTTTCTTTTGCTTCGAAACTCTTGAATTTGGCAATTATATTTCTGGGTGTTTTCTTTTCTTGATCAAATGTCGCAGGTGTTCTATGAATCCTTTCAATGTCTATATTGCCCTCTTGTTGTAGGACTTCAGGGCAATTTTGCTGAATTATTTCTGTTAGTATGGAGTCCAGGTTTCTATTAATTTCTGTTTCTTCTGGAAGACCAATTATTCTCAAATTTTCTCTTCTAGACCGGTTTTCTTGGTCTGTCACTCTCTCATTGAGATATTTCATGTTTCCTTCTATTTTTTCAGTCTTTTGACTTTGTTTTATTTGTTCTTGTTGTCTTGAGAGATCATTAGCTTCTACTTGCTCAATTCTAGCCTTTAGGGATTGATTTTCGGCTATAATCTTTCGATTTTCGGCTATGATTTTTTGATTTTCGGCTATAATCTTCTGGTTTTCGGCCATAATCTTCTGGTATTCCTTTTCATTCTGGTCATTTCTGTTGTTCAATTTGCTTATCAGTTCATTTGGTTTCTGAGCTTCACTTTCCAATTGCAAGATTCTACCTTTTAAACTGTTATTTTCTTGCTAGATCTCTTCCATTTCCCTCAAAATCTCAGTTTTGAACTCTTCAATAGCTTGTGAGGAGTTTTCCTTATTTGAGGAGGGTCTGGATGCTTGTTTGTTCTCCTCCTCTGTTTGCTGGGTTGTCTGGATTTTCTCTGTGTAAAAGTTGTCAAGTGTTAAAGACTTCTTTTTCTTGTTGATAATCTTTCTCTTCTGAACTTCCTGAGACTGGGTAGCCATCGTTAGCCCAGCAGCTTCTCAGGTTTATCCTCGCTCTCAGGGTCTGTCCATGGTCAAGCCCCCTGGTGGACCCCCTTGCTTGATCGTCTGCTGGAGGTTTCTTTACAAGTCTTAGGGCGCTGCTTCCACAGTTGTATACCCGTCTGCACTGGTTCCCCACTCAGGGTTTCAGAGCTTTAGCTTGTGGCTGTGTCTGCCTCCACTCATGCCTCCGACCGTGCCTGCTCTTGGCGCACGGCTCCCGCACTCAGATTTTGTGTGTGTTCGTTACCCTTTTGGGGTCCTAAATCTTGCTGCTCTCAGGAACAGACCCCGGAGCTGCCAATGACTCAATGAATGCCCCAAACTTCCTCTATTTCTTTTTAGCTGGCTTCGGCTCTATAGGTGTTGTGTGTAGGGGCTGGGGGTGAGGTGGTTGCTCAGCCTGCGATTTAGTGAGAGCTGTTTCACCCCTTTATAGCATGGAAATGCCTCGATTCCACGTACCTTCCACACTGTGCCCTGTTGTGCGGTTCTTCCGTTCGTCAGGACTTGTTTTTATGTCCCCTTGAGGAGTTTTTTGTGTTTCGGTGAGGAGAGGTTAAGAGCTGCTTCTTACTCTACCGCCATCTTAACCCAGAACCTCTAAATGTATTTCTTATTGGCAGGATTTTGTTGGATTTAAATTTTTAATCCACTCTGTATCTGTGTTACTCTTCATCTTATTTTCTTCTTATTTAACTTTTTCTTTCTATTTTCAGATTTGCTCTGTTCACAACTCTTTTGCTTCTGACCACCATCTCCCCACAATTCTCTTTCCTTTCTGTTCATCCACCACTCCTTCTCTCATTCTCCTTTCCCTCTTACTTTTTTTGAAACCCTTACCTTCCATTTTGGAGTTAATACTGGGTAATGGCTCCATGGCAGAAGAGTGGTAAGGATAGGCAATGGGGGTCAAGTGACTTGCCCTGGGTCACACAGCTGAGAAGTGTCTGAGGCCAGATTTGAACCTAGGACCTTCTGTCTCTAGGCCTGGCTCTCAATCCACTGAGCTATCCAGCTGCCCCCTCCCTCTTACTTTTGAATAGGGCAAAGTAGGTATTCTTAGCTGGCTGAGTGTGTGCATTATTACCTCTTTTAGCTAAATCTAATCAGTAGAGTTCAAACATTGTCCACCACATATCCCTCATGAGATAATTACTCCTCTTTATCTCTTCTTTTTTCTTCTCCCTATGCATTCCTCTTTCCTGTCCCTTTATTGTTTGGAATATTAAATTATCTTATTCCCATTATTCCTTTCTTTCTTTCTGTGTGTCCTCCTTTTTGTCCTAATCAGGCATCTTGAATACTTAAAGTACAATAAGCATCTTAATTATCATGGTTATCTTAAATATATTAATTATCACCTTCCTGGGTATAAATGTACCTAATTATATATCATTGAAATCTTTAATTTTGCCATTTTCAGCTTACCTTTCTATGCTTCTCTTCAGGGGTGAATTTTGCTCATTAATTTTCTTTTCAATTCTACTTCTCTTTTCTAGTCATTTGACCAGGAATGGCTGGAAGTCCTCTCCTTTCTTAAACATAATTTTTTTCTCTTGGAAGATTATGCTCAGTTCTTCTGGATATGTGACCCTTTACCTTTAGGAATATCATATTCCAGTCCTTTAATGTAGAAGGTACCAAATCTTGTTAATCTTGACTGTGGCTCCATGGTATTTGCATTTAAATATTCCTCTGGCTGCTTGCAGTACTTTTACCTTGGCCTGGAAGTTTTTGAATTTTACACTAAATAACCTTGGAATATTTTATTTAGGGGTTTCTTTCAGGAGGTGATAGGTGGACTCTTTCAACTTCTATTTTCTCCTTCCATTCAAGGATACAAGGAAGTTTCCCCCGGTGATTCCTTATAATATAATGTCCAGAATCTATTATTATTATAGCATTCAGTACTATGACAATTATTAGATTTTCTCTCCTGGATTTGTTTTCTGAGTTAGTTGTTTTTCCAGTGAGATATTTCAGGTTTTTTTCAATTTTTTTCAAAGTTCTGATTTTGTTTCATTGTATCCTAATGCCTCATGGAATCATTATCTTCTATTTGATTAATTCTAATTTTAGGAAGTTATTTTCTTACTTGAGCTTTTGTATTTCCTTTCCCATTTGGCCCATTTTAATCTTTAGGAGTTGTTTGCTTCAGTAAGTTTTTTTTTGGCCTCTATTTCCATCCAGTCTATTATTGTTAATAGGGAATTATTTTCTCCAGTATTTGTTTTATTGCTTCTATTTCCATTTGATTTATTCTAGTTTCCAAGTTGATGATTCTGTCATTTCTTTTTTTGTTTGATTTTTAAACTTCTTTTCAGATTACTCAAAGAGGTTTTTTTTTTTTTTTTTTTTGAGGATTGACATCTTTTCTCTTTTCCCCTGGATTCTTAATATTTTCTTTTTCCTATTTTGTTTACTTCTGAGTTTATATTTTTATCTTCCCTGTCACTATAATAAATTCCTAATGTCAGATTTTTTTCTTTGCCCCTTGTTAATTTTTCTAGTTATTATTTTCCCTCTTATTACATTTTCTATCTTTTTAGATTCTGCTCTATTCCTGAAATAGAGGCATTGCTATTCCAAGCTTGCAGTGCCAAATTTACTGGTGCTTGAATTGGGCCCACTTGTGTTTGTCTTCCTCAGTATGAACTTCAATGGGGTAGCCAAACTGTCTTTTTTTGTCCAGTTAGATTCCACTTCCACTGCTGTTGGTTTTCCTAATGTCTCCTTTGCTGGGCTGTTCACTGCTCTGCCTATTCTTTGCCTTAGGGCATATAGGTTGGTATCCTGCTCTGCTGTTTTATTGCCTCAGGCCATATGGAAGAATGCAGGGGTGGAGTTGTACTACTTTCCCATTCTCTAGTTTTATTGCCTCAGGCTGTTTGGCAATGTGAGTTGTAGGGTTTGAGTTAGGCTGGCATCTGTCTGCTCTTTGGCTTCTGATACTTTGTTTTAGACTGTTTGGCAGTGTAGAGCTGGTCAGCATTCTTCTGGTTCCTTCTTATGCCATATTACCTGGACCATTCTCCCTTCTTACCCTAATGATGCCTTCTCTCCTTCTTTTATTTGTTTTCAGGTGATTTATTTTGTGTGTGTGTGTGTGTGTGTGTGTGTGTGTGTGTGTGTGTGTGTGTGTGTGTTTAGAGGGTATATGTAGGCTGAGAACCTCTTATTCTACCTTTTTAACTCTTGGCATGGTCTTCATTTATTTTTACTACTATCCACTCTAAGCAAATTGAATTTAATTTTTCTGTTTGCCTTCTCCAAAATAGTGTCATAGACTTACATTTCTCTTCCTGCATTCTTCTGTCACACCACCATCATCAATTTTAGCCATCTCTGCCAAAATTGTTTTATTGAAATAGTTTCTGAAAATCATACTTCCTAGAGAAGACCAGAGAACAGGATATCTTCTCTTTTCCACCTCTGATTTAAACTATGACTCATACATTACCAAATCATAGAATAATATAATGTTAGCTTTTCCAAGGAACTCATAGGTTATGCTATTATACATATATTGGAGTATGAATGTTTTCTATAAGGCTTAGGTAAATGGATAAAAACCTCACAATTAAAAAAAATAAACAATTTAATTCATACATTATATAATCTCAACATTTTGTAATTCTTAATGTTTTTTCTTTCCTTTTCCACCACTGCTCTGCTAGTTCATGATCTATTTTGATGGTTAGCTATAACTATTAATGGCAATGGAATGAAGCTGTTAGAGAGGAAGACCCTGGTTCAGTTTTGGCTTCTGATTCATACTGGTTGTTTACCCTGGGCAAGTCATTTATCTTTTATTTGTATAGGCCACCACTAACAACTTAGTAGTGACCTAATCAGTTTTAAGTCTAAAAGTTGCAGATAATGGGAGGAACAATAAGAATCAAGTAACATTTACAGAGTGTTTTAGGGTTTGAAAAACATTTTATATATGTCATCTCATTTTATCTTTGCTTTAGCCCTGAGATGTAAGTTCTATTATTAATATCCTTTAACAGATGGGTAAACTGAGGCATATAGAGGTTAAGTGACTTGCTCAGGGTTCATACAATCATTAAGTGTCTAAGCCAGGTTTTGAATTCAGTTATTTTTTTTTCTGAATTTAAGTCCATGGTGATATCTACTATACCAGTGATGGGCAAACTTTTTAAAGAGGGGGCCAAAGGAAAGGAAATGCTCATCTCTCAGTCTGTTTCTAAAGCAACTCTCTCAAAGTTTCATTGTATTGTATCCTACTCATTGTATTTGTCAGATTAGTAATAATGTTGTATGACAGGATAGAACATTTCAGGGGTCTGCATCTGGCCTATGGGCTGTAGTTTGCCCATCACTGTACTATACCAATTAGCTGCCTCAGGTATTACATATAGACTAAGCAATGAAGACTATATTCTGGAACATGCTCAGATATGCCCTTCCTATGAGGTTATGAAGAACAACATTTGCAATAGTTTCTGCCTTCCTTTAAAACATTTGGAACCTCATAATTCAGTGTTGCCTATGATGACATGATTAGAACTAGATGATATTAAAAAGTTTTCTGGATGTCTGAGAACCTAGCATAAATGATAATTTGGTAGGGATTAACCTAGGAAAATGTTTAACAATCAGTTCCCAATAAGTACATAAATATATGTATGCCAGTCATTTAAGTTACATATACAGTTAGTATTTTCTCTATCATTTTCTTAAGTCCCGATAAAGTAAGAATCAATAACTCAAACCCTGATTTGAAGCACTTTCCAAATTCGTTTGTGAAAATGATCAAACTGAAAATTTAACAATTGGCTCTTATCCACACTGATTGAACCAGAAGTAAGGGTGCATAAAAACATTTAAATTAATGATCTCTCATTCTCTTCTCTTTCAGCTTTCAAATGAGGAAACCTGGTGACAGCTGAAGATATGAGACAGGCAAAGCTTGCCTTTTTTCACCCAGTATAATTTGATTCCTTGAAGGCATGGCCGATCTTTACTTATTTTTTGCATTCTTAGTCCTTAGCACAGCACCCAGGATGTAGTTGATGTTTAATAGATATTTATTGATTGACTGATTTGGCTATCATGTGTCCATGAATGAATAATACCTCTGTTTATTTTATGTCCACATTTTTGTAATCATAGGTATATAAGTATTTGGGAATAGAATTTACAAACTTACCTTTCAAAATTCAGAAAAAGGAGCAGTTGTGCCATCAGCAACCAGAGTTAATTGTAGTGACCACCAGCATCAGCGGCAGTGGCATCTGAGTCTGATAAATAGGCAAAACTAAATAAATTTGATTGATTGAGAAATAAGAAGAGAAGGTGGTTACAAATAAATGCTTCCATAGCATTCAAGCAAATGATGGGATGCAATGGATTGAAACACTGAGCAAGACACAATATCCAATAAAGTGCTAGACCACGTAAGGAGAGTTACACATCTATTAAGAACGCATTGCCCCAAAGTGAAATTAGTGTGATCTTAATAAAAGAAAGAAGGACTCCAAGTGTCAGGAATTTGGGGGTACTTCTTCATCTTATTTATTATATATGTACATATGTATCTCATTACATTAGTACCCCAAACTCTAAACTTAAGGCTATTCTCCCAAGTGATCAAGTGTTTACAAAGGCAAGGGCATACCCGCACTTTGAACACTATTTTTATGATTTCTCGTCTTGCTATAGGGAATATGTTGAATGGGGCTTCATGTGATAATGTTAGATACCATAACTCCTAGATTCTTGAGAGTAGATATAGTCATTTGCCATCTCAGGACATAAGTTGACAAATGGAATTTTGAAGAATACACTCAAGGAAGATGCTTCATGGAGAAAATTGTTGAATTGTATTGGTAGAGGTAGTTTCCTCAATGCAATTTTGCTATACTAGTGAAATGACAGGTTCATTCTCTATGCCTATTCTAACTGTGGTCATGGAGTTGTTCATTTACAGTAATAACTAAGTTTACAATGAAAAACTGGCTGTAAACAAACAGGAAATCTGAAACCAATGAAAACCAAGGTAATTATTTCCATATGAATCAATGTAAATTCAATTAATTCATTCTAGTCACTCCAAAATACATACCAAAAACACATTTTATAGAGAATAAATATGGTATTTAACACTAATAACAATAAGAAATTAAAATAAAATGAATATAAAAGACTAACGTAAAGAATAAATGAACATTTAACATGGCATTCACTTTTGTGAAGACTCTTCTTGGAGTATGGAAGACAGTGAGGAGGAGAGAGAGAGGTTATTGTTTGAAATGGGAATTCCCCTCCATAAGGAACTTAGGCATCAAGGCATTATTTGGAAAATTTCTTTGGTCCCATGATGGAGCTAAAAAGAAAGAGTTAGGCAAGGGAAACACTTAACAGGGATAATGAGGCTTGAGCACATGTGATTTTATCTTACATACCTTATGTACATTTTGGAACTGAAAAACTGAAAATAAACACATTAAACCAAACCAAATATACGCAGTAATCATTTACATGTAATTGCAGTGTTAGCACTCACAATCAAATTAAAAAAGCACAAAAACACTGGAAAGCAATGGAATTGTTTGGCTAGATTCAGGGTGATGGTGAAAAAAAGAAACAATGCCACACTGAGCAGGAAAATGCATGGGTTACCGTTTGTTTTCACAAAATTAGCAGCAAGGTCATGTGGGAACACCAAGGAAATCTGAGGCAACCGAAGAAAACCAAGACAAATTTTTCACAGAAAAAAAATTAATGAAAACAGAAACCTCTGATAACTGATGTCAACGAAAATGGAGGTATTAATGTAGTTGACAATTTGATATTATAAAAGTTTTTCCATTCTTACACAATCTTGGAGAGTATGTCAGAAAAATACACTAATCAAAACCTTTCTAATTGGGTAGGAAATGACCCACTTTAAACAATATAACATTCAAAATCCAGTAACTTTCAGGCAACAATGGAGTTTCTAGACACTATCTTATTAATAAGACCTAAGCTTGAATTAGCTCACCCCTGCTCCCCATCTGGCATACCACTTCAATTACTTTAAGCAACTTGAAATCCACCGAAGGCCTCGGATTGTTTTAAAAAGGATTGCTGTCTTGGCACATCTTCCAAATCTAGCATTTACAAATTGACTTAAAAAATTCAAGCATTCACTTTTTTCTTTAAAAGCACTGATATTTCATGCTGAAATGAAAAAGGTCACCTTTTACTCTTTGAAGTCATGTCATATCATCACACATATTTTTTGTAATCATATCACAGAATTGGAGATACTTTAGAACACATTCTTGTTCAGCTATGAATTTTACTAGATGGTTTATGAGGTCCCTTCAAACTCAGAAATTTTGTGATTTGACTTGTTTCTGACATACTTATTTTTCTATTCACATGCAAATCAATGTTCTTCATGTATATAGAGAGTATTCATTGGTATTATTTTAGAGTATATATGCTGGGTGTCCCAAATTCCATTTTCATATGGCCTCTCCCACTGGTATTTAGGCACATGATAAATAGGTCTTGCTGATAATATGTTTTGTCAATGATAATTTTCTCCAAAAATGTTAAACCACTTGGTAAAGAGTAACCCATTAAATGCTTTGTATAGTAAACAAATTAACCTAATTTTAACTTGGACTTCAGATATTGCTATCGTTTCTCATCTCTGTGAACTTCACAGATCTAGCTCAGGAAAGCCAAGAGTGAGTTTAGCTAAAGCAAAAAAAAAGAACAGCAACAACAAAAAAATTATAAGCAGATTTAGTGCCTGCAAAATAAATAAAGCAAGTCATTAAGTTAGCAGTTAATACAAAGAATTTTTTCAAACTAGAGTCAAAATCTGAAATATCCCCAATTCTTTGTGCTTACTGAAGCATGAGGGGGCTTGGCCATTTCTTCAGAAAGATTAAGCAATATCATAAAACAAATTTATTTAGTAAAGAAAATGTGATACATTACAGTTTTGTTAATGGTTATGTATTTATCTCATAAAAGACAGTTGGAAAGGTAATTATAACATGCAAATTAGTTTCCATTGGGCTGCATATTAAAATTATATACTGATGTACAATATCTCAAGTTGCAACCTGTACTTGGGTTCTCTCCAGGTAGGCTGATTACTGAACCTTCAGTTTATGGTTTGCATTCTTTGCATTAATCACTTTTGTGTTTTTGCTTTTAAATTCCACTTATGCTCTTGTAAATTCCTGTCTGTTTTCCTCCCATATTTTATTCTTGGTTTCTTTTTTAGAGATGCTTTTATATGAAACAAACTATTTATTTCTTTATTTTGTCCATATATCTATCTGTCTCATTACTACACAGTTATTTGGGAAGAAAGAAAAATACCTGGTAATCTGCGAAAACAATATTTAAACAATCCAGGGAACTAAACTATTTCAGTGATCAGAGGGATCCTTTATTATCTTCAAATTCATTTTCAATAGACTGTTTTGAAGAGGTTAAATATTATGAGTGAGAACACAATGCTATGTGAGTAGAATGGAGAATGAAGTAAAACCTGGTTCAAACAATTCAATTTTCTCTAAATATCTCTCATTTCCATTCTTCTAATCAATATCCTTTGATTCCATTTTTGTTTGAAAGAATATATCTCACATTCCCGTTCATTCTGTTCTTCCAAAAATGTTGTCTAGGCATTAATTCAAAGATAGTATAGTCCATATAATGCTTCTCCTTGAATACCATATGTGTATGTTTCTTTGCCTTAAAAAAACTTTTTAGAAGAAAATATTTACATGTTCTTTGCTATGGTGAAATAATAAACATGTCCCACTTGGGGGAATCTATTTAGGCCTTTACTCTTCTTGAGGTACTCAGAAAAACCTACCTTCCCTTGATAATAGTCCAGCTCCAGGCCTTTCTCTATCTATTATTGATGCATTTCCTTAATCTCTATCCTCATTTCCAAAATTACCCACCAAACCCCATCACATATTTTCTCTGTTAGAGAACAAAACTTACTAATTATTGTGATTTGGCATCCTCAATCCAAATACTTGGATTTAAATCACCATACACCTAATTCCTACCTGGATGACAATGGAAAAATAAAAAATACTGCTAGATTTATTTTCCTCACCTCAAAATTAAGATTGGAGAAGTTGATCTGTAATATTCCTCCCAGGTCTGTGTCTAAGATAGGTGTTCCTTTTTACAGTATTTTATGTGTACATTCCCACCCCTTATATCTTTTTCTATTTTTCCATTTTTCCACAGTCTTCTGGTTAATGAGATTTCTTACCCCAAAGAAATGAAGTTATGGTTGTCAAATTTAAGGTAATAAAGCATGTTAATTGCACATTTTTTCACACAACCTGGAAATTAACCCCAACACACGGACACAGAGACATGCACATAGCACCAACACCACTTTCACCACCACTGTCACTTTCCCATCCTCCAAGATTAAATGAAGACATGAAAAAAGACATGAAAGAGTAATTAAATACTCCTTTATTGAGGATTAGATAAACAAATTACAATACATGAATATAATGGACTATTATTATGATATGAAAAATGTATATACAGTGAATACAGAGAGGTATGAGGATTTTTATACAAAATGATGGAAAATGAGGTTAGCAAGGCCAATAAAACAATGTACATGTGACTAAGAAAAAATAATTGGAAACAACAATGATAAAATAATCAAAATAAGTGCCTGGGATTATAAAAATATATACATAACCAAAGTAGAACTCTTCCTTTTCCTATTTGCATAAATGGGGGTGGGATGAGTCTATGTGCATAGAAAATTTCATATATACCTGTTCTGCTTGAGAAATATTGCTAATTGAACTATACTTAATTTAACTAACAAGGAAGCAGAGGTATATATATAAAAAACTAACCTAGTCAACTCCCCCTTTGGGGTCATGAATTTTGTTTTGTTTGTTAATTCCTGAGTAATATGTTCCTCTTATTCTACTCATTTTTATTCTCACTTACTTCTTTGTTGAGTTTTATGGATTAATTCACCAAATTTCATAATTTGTTCAACAATCAATAATGCAATGTCCATTAAAGTATTTGCCTCTCTGTTTGCATATTCTTACCCCTTCTGATGAAACTTAGTAAATTCAAATACCTTACTCATTTCCATAATTACTTTTATCCTTTCTTCTACTTCCCCCTCTCAAAGTCCTCAGAAGAAAATGAATCCATTCTTAGGTAGCTGGACATCATTTTTTTTGTAATTATGGTTTTTTGCATTTTCTATTTAACTTCTTCAATTAAAAAAATTAAAGTTCTAAGAAGAAATTTATTTCATATCCCCAAATCAGAATGTCAGTGTACATATAAAGTAAATACCTTTCTACATATTACATTGCTTTTCATCTTAAGCTACTTTTTCTCCTTCTAATTCTTTCCCTAGTTAAAGTTAGAATTTCATTTATTTTTAATATTTTATGTAATTCCCTCTAGCTATTCAGATATCTCATGTAGAAAATCCCTTTGTCTTTGCTTAAAATGTCTGCTTTTAGTAGTTATTTTATTCAATTTGCAATCATTTTAATACTGTTTGATGTTTATTTTGATTTACTTATCTTTCCCAACCTTTCTTCCTGAATTGGGATTTTCTGTTAAGACAAGTATCCTTGGACTTTTGGGTAGATGGTTTACCCTGTTTTATTTCACTCTAAGACCTATGGTTTACTTAACTGAACTTCATCACACAAGATTTGTCCCACTCCTGCATTTTTTAAGTTGACTGGTCTGGCACTGCAGACCCCACATTCCTGGGGGGGGGTGCCTCAGTGATGAGACTTGGAGACATCAAAGCTCCTGAGCTTGATCTGCCTATATCTAAGTCCTATGATGTCATTACTGGTATGTTTCTGTTATGGTTCCCTGATATTTTCACTATCTTCAATACTTCTTGATAATCCTAAAGCATTTTCTTGGAGCCAACTCTTTTACACCATTTGGACACAGAGTGTTATCCAGTTCAGGACTTCTTGCCCATCTTTGGTTATAATGGTGTCAGGATGAGTGATTTTGTGTGCGTATTTGTGTGTGTGTAGTGTGTGTGTGTGTGTGTGTGTGTGTGTGTGTGTGTGTATGTATTTCATATGTAGAAGTAGTCAGTAAAATTTCATATTGGATTTTTGGATCATTATTCATTCTGGTGTGAACTTCAGAGATTTATTGGAGTTTGTATGTAAGAACTCTATAGAATGATTCCTTTTCATCCACAGCCATCTTGATAGGATGTCCTTGGAAACATCTTAACAAAGTGATATTCATCCATTAAGGGGACAAGTGAAAAATGATACGAGACAAACTGAATGTTCTTTTAAAAGATAAGAGATAATGACACATATAGAACAGGATAAACAGAATTGAAGATTTCCTTTAAAAACTGATATAGAACAAGATGAAAAAAACAGAGTGGACATTGATTTGGTGAATAGAAATGGGAGGTCAATTCAAGTGAAAGGAATAAAAAGTGTAAGATTCATAAAGTGGAATAAGCAAGGTATACATGAGGAAGGAAAAATAAGTAGGAAAAAATGAAGAAACTTTTTAGGGGAGTAAAGAGAAATCAACCTGATGAGAATGCAGATGTGGTTATGGGTACCTTGAAAGACACTAGAGATATTTCATAATCTCAGTAATGTAGACATAAGAATAAATCAGTTTGAAGTAGATTATCTTCAGAAATTGCTATATTATAAAGATCCTGTAGCATGTCACATCTTTATCTGGTTTCAGTTATGAACCATTGACATATGTACTACTAGACTTTTCTTTAATCTACCAATTCATCATTAATTAATACTCCTTTGATACAATTCTTCCACAAATCCATATTTTGAATACTATATTTCAGCATCCTTAATTTTATTGAGTATACTATCTTGATTGTTCAACACTGCATTCTTTGATGATTTTGCATTCAATTTAAAAAGCTTGAGCAATTTTTAAAAATAAAATTCTTAAATTTTATTTTACCGATTGAAATCCCCCACTGTACTTGGTAATTTTCTCTTCAGAGATGGCCATCTATGGGCATTTCTTCAGTTCACAAACATATCATTAAAAAGAATGAATGAGTCAAATTTATAAGAATACAAAGCATTCCAAGTAGATAAATGGTCAAAATATATGAATAGATAATTCACAGATGAAGAAATTAAAACTCTTTAGCTAAATAAAAAATGCTAAAAATTACTATTTATTAGAGAAATGTATATTAAAAGAACTCTAAGGTTACAACTCTCAGACTAGCTATAATGGCAAAATAAAGGAAAATGATAAATCTTGGAGGAGATGTGGGGGAAAATGGCACAAAAATACAATGTTGGTGGAAATGTGGACTCATAAAACCATTGCAGAGAATAATTTGGAACTAAGACCAAAAGGCTATAAAACTGTGTATACTCTTTGATCTAATAATACCCCTAGTATGTTGGTATCCCAAAATATAGGGGGGAAAGGGCTGATCTGTAAAGAAATATTAATAGCAACTCTTTCTGTGGTTCCAAAGAAAAAGAAACTGAAGGGATGCCCTCCAATTGGGGAATGGCTGAACAAGTTGTGGTATATGATTGTAATGATTACTATTGTACCATGAGAAATGACAAACACACATACCTAGAAAGATTTATATGAACTGATGCAAAGTGAAGTGATCAGAAGCAAGAGAACATTGTACATAGTGACCTCGATAATGTATGATGATCAACTATGAATTACTTAACTCTCCAAGAGACTCATTAAGAAGAAGGCTATCTACCACCATAGAAGGAACTGATGAAGTCTGAATACAAAGCAAGACAAAACATTCTTCACTTTATTTCCTCCAAGAGTCTTTCTCTAGAAAAAATATGTCTTCTTATACATCATGATGTCCATAGAAATATATATTATATGACAGCATATGTTTAATCTATATCAAAATACCTATTGTCTTGGGAAAAAGATTGGGGTAGGAACATGGATCACAAAATTTCAGAAAACAGTTACTGAAAATTATAACACCATATAACCTGGAAATATAAAAATAAATTAAAAATAATTAATATGCCATAATACAAAAGAAGCTCGGAATGATTCTGTTTTTGATAATAGGATCCATTGATATTTCCCTCCCATTGCTCCTTTTCCATTTTGATTTCCAACTGTTGTTCTCTATTATGAAGATTAAGGCATTTTTTGTTCCTTTTGTGTGAATGTAATTTAAAGTGTATCCCCTCATTTCAGCAGACTCACGTTATTATGTAGGACACCATAAACTCACATAACTAATTGTTGTGTGGCCATTCATTTCCTGACCAGTGGAAGTCCCCCTAGGTGACATGTTTAAAATTTAGAACTCTAGGATGGACGCCAATTAGAGGCTCTAGGAAGGAGGGAATAACTAGTTTTATAAGGAAGAAGAAGAATGAAGCCTTTTTTTCTTCTGGCATCACAGGTCCTCTTTCTCCTTGGCCAGCACTGCTGGCCTTATCTTATCTGGCAGACAATCTGGTCCTGTGAATGCTTGCTCTGGAGCTGTGTAACTTGGGCTTTGGCCTCACTGCCTGAGAGATCTCTGGCAAGCAGCTGCTTGTAGAGGCTTGAACTCAAGCCCAGGTGGGCAGTGGCTTGGAGCCTTTTATTTTTGTTTTCTGCTAGGTTGATCAGGTGATCTTTTTCCTCTCTTTGTCTCAAAAATATTCATAATTTAATGTACAGTCGTCAAGTGAATTTTAATCATTTCACTTTGTCCTCTCATTCTTCTCTTCTCTCCTTTTTTTTTCACAACAATCCCATAGTGATTTTTTTGTGTTTGTAAGATTTGGAAAAGGGACTAAATTTGAATTTAAAAATACTCCTATCTTTATTCAAGCTTATTTAAGAGTCAGAAGGTGTGGTATCTGAGAATTAGTGAATAGAAAATATAGTGTTACTTTAAAGTCATCCCTGTAAACAATAGTCATATTCACATTCAAGCTCCTCATGAAGATTATACAGTTTCCTTCTGACCTGGCTTTTTAATTCAATATAGAATCACAGGAATATACATACATACATACATATATATGTACACACACACACACACACATATATATATATATATAGTATGTATAGGTGTGTATGTAAATATATATACCTAAAATCATTGATATTAATATGTGATTTTCCTATATAATTTCAGAAGTAGAAGAGGAAATGATGCCATTTAATTTTTTTTTCCCTCTAAAATTTATTGAAACTTCTCTCTTTTTAAAAGAAGATTTCAGGAGCTTAGGACAATAAAAATGTTGTCATTTTTATACCTCTGTATAAATACATTAGCATAAATTAATAGAATGGCTGCTTCTTTTTGGAACATAGCATATTCAAGACCAATAGATGAAATATGAAAATGTTGAATTTTGTAAGAATGTTTTTGTCTGATTTCATGAAGCTAACAAAGTCAATAGAATTTATCACATGAGCATATATGATAGCTCACCTCATTTAAGTGTTGGGATTATTAAGTTCTCTCAGATTTGTCTTAGTGGAATATAAGAAGAAATGCAGAGAAATGATTATGAATGTCATGTAGAATGACTATAATTGTTATTTCCTGGACAAAATCCAACTGTTCCAGCTATTATATTACCCTGGTCTATCATTAAGAACATAAAATTTCACTTATTTGGGGGTTTCATATGTGGGTGTATTACTATTTTTGTAATTCTTTTGGATATCCAAATACATATCAAAAGACCACTGAAGAAAATCATTCCTTAAAAATGAGAACTGGACAATCAAAACCTAATGCCTTCATGAGACATCAAGAAACAATACAACAAAATCAAAAGAAATAAAGAAGAAAAATGTGAAATATATCAATGAAAAAATAAGTGACATGTAAAAGAGATTGAAGAGAGGCAATTTAAGAATTATTGGACTACCTCAAAGCCATGTTAAAAAAGTTTGAACATCATAATACAAGATATTATCAAAGAAAATTGCCCTGATATTCTTGAACAAGAGATTAATGTAGAAATTGAAAGAATCCACAGATCATCTCCAGAAAGAAATCCCAAAAATCCCCAAATGATGACTGCCAGGAATATCATAGCTAAATTCAATAGCCCCGAAGACAAGGAAAAAATATTGCAAACAGTTAGAAAGAAAAAAAATCAAATACCATAGTCAGGATTATATAGAAATTAGTAGTTGCCACATTAAAGGATCAGAAAGCTTGGAATATGATATTTTTGAAGGCAAAAGATATAGGTTTACAACACAGAATAACCTATCCAGAAAAACTGAGTATATTCCTTCAGGAGAAATCATGGTCATTTAATAAAAAAGAAGATTTCCAAGAATCCCTGATGAAAAGTCAAGACCTAAACAGAAAATTTGATGTCCTAAGACAAAACCCAAGGGAAGCCTTAAAAGATAAATTAGAAAGAGAAAAATTGAAGGAATTAAATAAGGTCAAACTATATATTCCTACGTGAAAGGATGATATTTGTAATTCTTAAAATTTATCAGTATTAGGGCAGTTATAAGGAGTACACATAGACAGAGGGTATGGGAGTAAGCTGATTAGGATGATATGTGAAAAAAATCAAGGAGGGAAAAAGAGAATTCACTGAGAGAAAAGGGAAGGGAGAGGTGGAATGGGGTAATTATTTCAGCTAAAGAGGTATGAAAAACTATTTCAATGGAGGGGAGCATGAGAGTGGTGGCAGGCAATATTTAAAATTTTTTATCTTAATAGGGTTAGAGAGGTAATAGTAACCATATTCATTTGGTTATCGAATACTATCTTACCCTATAGAGAAGTAGGAGGGGAATAAAAAGGGGGCAAGGTAATAGACAGAAATAGGGGGTGTTGATTAAAAACAAAGTCAGGAGGGACAGAGTGAAAGGAGAAAGAGCAGTATCAAAAGGGGAAAATAAAATGGAGGGGAATACACAGTTGGTAATCATAACTGTGAATGTGAATGGGATAAAGTCAACCATAAAAAGGAAGCAGATAGCAGAGTAGATAAAAAAAACTAGAATCCTTTAATATGTTGTGTAAAAGAAATACATTGGAAGCAGAGGTACCCAAACAAAATAAAGCTAAGGAACTGGAGCAGAATTTATTGTGTATCATCTGAAGTAAAAAAATAGGAGTGACAATCATGATATCAGATAAAGCTAAAGCAACAAAATCTGATGATCTGATTAAGAGATAAGGAAGGAAATTACATCTTGATAAAAGGTACTATAGACAATTAAGTTTTATCAGTGCTAAACATATATGGGAAAGTATCTACTTGTATAAAAATATTTATAGCTGCTTTTTCTGAGGTGGCAAAGAATTGGAAACTAAAGGGATGTTCCTTAGTTGTGGAATGGCTGAACAAATTGCGGTATATGTTGGTAATGGAATATGATTGTGCTATAAAAAATAAGGAAGATGATTTCAGAAAAACCTGGAAAGATCTCCATGAAATGATGCAGGGCAAAATAAGCAGAACACAGAGGACAATGTATGCAGTAACTGCAACATTATACAGTGGTCACCTGTGAAAACTTGGCTACTCAGCAATGAAATGATCTTTGACATTAACTGAAATATTTATGATGGGGAATGCTCCAAAGAAAGAATTATATGGATGCAGATCAAAGCATTGTATCATTTGCATCAGTGTATTTATGATTTTATTTTGGTGTTTTGTTTTTGTTTGAGAGTCTTTTCCAAAAATGACCAATATGAAAGTGTTGTTCATGATTAAAAAAAAAGTCTTTGGTCTTCCCCATTATATTGAGAGCATGATTAAGGGAGCATGGTGTAAGAATAATGAAAAGATATAAAAGTGCCTGGTTATCAAGAACATTAGCGTTTTGGTCCCTGTGATTCCATTCTATAGCTGATTCCTCACATCTATTACTCTTATGTACTGATTTCATACCCCTGGTGGTTTTTCTTAGCCATGGTAATAATAAATAGAGTAAATAGCTAACGCTTATATAGCACCTACTATGTTCTAGCCATAGGAACTATTTCTACCCTCATTTAAGGACATTGAGACAAACAGAGGTTAAGTGACTTGATCAAATTCACACAGCTAGTATGTGTCCAATGTCAGATTTGAACCTAATTTTTCCTGATTCTGACGCTACTCTGTCACTAGCTTTCCTATTCAGGCAGGTCACTGCTTCCTCTTTTTTTTTTTTTTTTGAATCCCAGTGAAGTATCAGCAGGTTTTAAATAGCCCAGCAATTATCTGATTAATTCAAGTTTATTGGCGTCCTGCCATATGGTGTAATCATTGTTGTGATTTTTATTTCCAATAAGATTATTTCAGGTTTGACCTTATCTCTCTGCTCTTCAGCTTTTTCTCTTTGAGTTATATTTGAATCTCTATCTGTAGCTTGATTTTAGTTCTCAGAAGCCCATATCAAATATGCCTGAAGTAAATGAAGTACTTCTTTTAAGAAAATTTTTACATTCCATAGCAGAGATCTCTAGAATGGGAAGAAGCAAAACCTTGTAAATAGATTCCAAGCCACTGAATCATAAAAAGAGACTCTGGAGTTCTTTTCTTCATGGTTTTTAGCCTAGGAAAATCTTTGTTAGAATTATCTGAACAGGCAGTATGTAATTAGCAATATTTACCATTATTTGCATGCAAATGGACATTGATAAAACCAGAGTAATTAGAAAAGTTTGGGGATGCTTGAGGTAACCAGTGACTGCCAATGTGGTATATTTTCTAGTAAACACAATGTAACACTTGTGATGATTTTGAAAAAGCTTAGGGCAAAAGATTTATTTGGGTATCATTCTTTATCCTTTTTGAGATGCCTGGTAATGGATGTGGGCAAATAAACATTACCTTTTCTGTATGCTGTCTTTTCAATGGTATCTTTATATCTCAAGTGGTAATAGCAGGTATTGAGAGAGAACTTGAGTTCCATCAGCAAGAGGGACAGGAAATAAAAACTATTAAGAACCCAGCTTTTTAAAGGTTCAAAACATTCTATTTTTAAAGAAACATGTTTCCTCCTTGTGCTGTAATAAATGACGAACCATATGATCACCAAAAAGATCATACCATTCTTTATTTGCCCCATGAATCTTCACTTTTGAAAACAATGTGTTCTCTTTCACAACATGAGGAAAATGGAAATATGTAATATGATAATATATACAATCTATATTAGATTACCTGCCTTATTAGGGAAGGAGGAGGAGTGAGAGAGAGAGAGAGAAAGAGAGAGAGAGAGAGAGAGAGAGAGAGAGAGAGAGAGAGAACATGGATTACAAAATGAAGAAAAAGGAATACTGAAAAATTATATTGATATATAATCTGGAAAAAATTAAAAATTATCATAATTAAAAAGAAACAAGTTTCTTTAGTATATCAGTCATGGAGTATTTAGAGAGGAGATCACTATTAAAACCTAAGGAAGCATGACGTGAGATGAAACTTCTATCAAGATAAAGGAATAACTTGTAAGATTGTAACTCATCTGTAAGATTATACCCTGTACAATATCAACTTCATAATTATCTATGTTGGGAGTAATTAGGAACCGTACATGTATATGTACACACATATATGTACTACATATATGTTTCTACCCAATGCTTACACATATGTGTATACATGTATATGTGCACATCTGTGTGTATATGCATGTGTGTCTACACTACATATATGAATAAGTCCTGATTTGCCACTGTCTCAGTGTCCAAGAACCATTAAAAGATTTGGAGAATATTATACATATAAATAACAAGAATTAGAAAATTATATTAATAATTATAATTAAATTTCCTCCTTTTCATTTATTAAATTAAGCAGTAGACATTAAAACTTAGTTGGACAAGAATATTTCTCACAAACATATGTGATATATAAAAACCAATAAGGCTCATTTTAGTCCATGGCTTGTAGGCTTAAAGCACACATATTTTTAAAATGAATTTTATATTTGCATTATTGACAAGAGGAATGTAATGATTAGATATTATTTTTCACTTTGCATTAAGCAGTTTTCCAGACATGGAGGAGGAAATATTGATTTACTTGAATTTTTGGTAATAGAGAAATGACCTGATTTTGCTTATTTAGGGTTCTTCTAGAAAGATAATTTGAATGGACTTTTGAATAAAGGACAAAAAGTGTCTCTTGACCTCTATCCTCCAACATATTTTAATGTTGTTGGCATGTCCATAAAAGAGATGACATATTTCACAAGGATATGAGTGAAAGAATTTGCCATATTTTTGCCCTAAATTAAAACAAACCTCAAGCAAATAACTTTGTTTACATCTATATGAGTGACTACATGGCCTGTTTTAAATTTATGGAAATATAAATAGGTACGTGAATATACCCATAAATATATGTATACCTATATGATCTGTGCATTTATACACATATGCATGAAGTTCTATGAAATTATAGAGACCATTAAATATCTTACTTAAAACCTAAACCTATTTCTGTTTGGATATCTTTTCATGGTTATTTCTATAATTTTCCAATAGGCAACAAGCAAATGCCACACTGTGTTAATTTAGTTAATTTGTTTAACTAGAATAATTAAATTTAACATAAATTCAATGGAAATATATTTCTAGAATCTTATTATTGAAAAGTAATTTTGAAGCCACATATTCGAACTTGCTAGATAATGAATGACCTATAAGATCTCCTCTAGATGCTCAAATAGTTCCTATTTAAGTACCATCTGTGATAAAGGGAATAGCATTTCACCAGGCAATTTGGTACATTTTTGGAGAGTTCTCTTTGTTAGAAAAAATTATGTTAAATGCTAAAATATGTTAAATATATTTTAACATAAAAACATGTTATGTTAAAATAAAATCTACCTTTTAGTAACTTTTTTCCTTTGATCCTGGTTCTGCTTTCTAGAGTATTGCATAACAACTGAAAGCTTTCAAAAACAATCTTGTCCAAATGATATTATTCCTAGGCTAATGGAAGAAGGGAGGAAATAAGCATCGATTAAGTAAGTACTATATGTCAAGAACTACGTTAAGAGCTTTGCAAATATTATCTCATTTGATCCTTCAAAATTTCCCCTTCAGATCAATGTAGAATTTTTGCCATCTTCCTGAGAATTCTCTTTTGTATATCAATATTCCTCTTGAAAGATGGCATCCATAACTTCAAATAATTCTTAAGCCTATCTCTGACCAGTTCTTCCATTCCTACTCATTGTCCTTTCATTATTATTCTACTTACCTTTACTTAAAAGAAAATCCAGCAAAAGAGACCACTAAAATGTTTAAAACAGTAGCAATAATAAAGAAAAGTAATCATAGAAAGAGCATTGATTAATATGGTGAAAAAATTATCCAAAACTAAGAAATGATTTTAATTGCAATAGTAAAACTCATGAAGTTATCTCCCAGCTTCAGAAATCCTGTGTTTCAATTCATTCTTTTAAAAAGTTGATGAAATTGATATCTCTATAAATCTGACCATATTATTCCTCTGCTCAAGCAGGTCTCCTATTCGCCTAGCAAAAATACTTTGATACTGAAAGACCTGCACAATCTAATCCAAACTAATATAGCTATGCTTACTGTCTTCTTTCCTCTTCCAAAGGCTTTAGTCCAACCACAGAGTTCTACTTATTATTTCATTTTCAATCTCAGTGGCTTTGCACAGGCTGTTGTCTATGTCTGCACTATTCTCCCTACTCATATCGACCTTTTAGAATCTCTAGCTTCCATAATTTTTATCTCTCGTGCTGTTTCTTGCACAAGGTCTATCCTTATTCTTCACATTGTTAACACCCTGCCCCCAACCAAGAATTACTTTGTATTAACTTTCAATATATTTTGCACTTATCTTCCAGGGTAAATGTTGTTACTCCATAATAGAAAATAAGATCCCTGAGAATATATTTTGTTTTATGTCTTCAGACCACTAGCTCCTAGCATAGCAATTGGCCCATTCTGAGGACTTAATAAAAGGCTGATCCTGAATGGGACAGATGTCTCTCCTCTCTACTACTATTGAAATAATGCACCAAAGGAAAAATAAAGAAAATGTAAGACATATATAACATACACACATACATATATATATAAACAAATACACACATATATCATGTGTGTAGCACCATTTTCTTTCAGTATGTATATATGTCTATATGTTTATGTGTGCACATGCATATGTATGTATATGCATACACATGTAGCCTTCATTACACACATACACACATTAAACAGAATTATAGGTAGCATGATGGTTTATGATTTATTTAGAAAACCTCTGAGAAAAACTGAAAAAAGTTAATAAGGTCAATTGATAGTTTGCATAAAGTAACATGATACCAAAAGTATCATTAAAAAAACCCATTTTTTCTTTAAATATTCATCACACTTTTTCTTGTTGCAAATTTGTAGATTTTTCTCTTGCATTTTGTTATTTGGAGCCTCTTCTGTGGAATAGATGACAACAAAAAGACTTACAGATACAATCTTTCTCAGCTATAATTTCTCAGATTTTTTGCAGCTTTTTGTTGTTCATTTGATTGAAGTAAACACTTTTAAAAGCACTATTCTTTAATGAATGGCAGCGTTTTATATATGGAAATGGAATTGTTCTCAGCACCCCCAAGTCTTCATTTAATGGATTCTCTGCCAGATCTCTACACAAATAAACTATAAAATTACCTTTTGTCTTTTCTGTCCTTCCAAAGTAAAGCATTAAAACACTAATAACAATTCAGAGTGACCATAAAGAAGCCCTAAATCCTTTAAACAAATGGTTACAATCTAATTGTCTCATCTGCTCATTGGTGTTATGGCCTTTCTCAACTATGTGCTGTTGAACTTGTATTTCTAAGTCACTGATAAGCTTTAAAGAGAGGAGATAACTTTTATTTGTTATGGGCAATAAAACTAGAGTCTCTCCTGACTATCTGACAAGGAGGCTTCTGATGTTGTGCATTCCAGTCAAGCAGAACACAAATCGAAATAGTGTCTGAAGGGCAAGGTAATAGTGAATGAGAGATATAAAACCTACACGAGGAAATTACATGGCAATGAGGGAAAATTAGAAAATGCAGAACTAAGGCTCAAAATAGAATGAACCCTTGACCAGGAACCTTCTAGATTAAACATGACTATGGCTATTAGGGCACTAAAGAAATGTGTCTGGATGAGTTTTAATGGTGGCACAGTTAAGTTCACCTTAGATCTATTTCATTGTCTCTTGTGTGTAAATGCTATTCATGTGGATCTTATTGTATTTAAATATGTCTCACATTTAGTCTAATAATAATAATCTCATTCATTTGATGGTATTTATAAGAGCATGAGTTCATTTACATACTCATGTATGTAAACTGGTACCTACACACTTACTAAATATCGACTTTACACTCTGGGTGTATGACATATGATTTTCTTTTACATCTCTTTTGGAACATAATGGAATTTATTGTGCATCTACAATCATAGCTCCAGGGCCAGAGTCTACCTAAAGTGCCAATGTATCCTGAAACTCTCCTTCATTGATATTCATTCCAGAAACTCAGCTAATAAGTCAGTCCAATGTTCATTTGCTCTCCTTATCTGACATTTCTTCCTCATATCTCATCACAACTCCCGAAATTTTTACCTGCCAAGAATATGTTACTTACTCTCTCCATCCTAAACATAACCATATAAACCTCATTGTGAATCATGCTCATTTGCTTACTATTCAGAGTGAGCAAAAAAATTAAAAAGAGAAATCTCTATTGCTTGCTTGCTTGATTTATGATGTACTTTTCTTCCAAAGACTGTAATATTAGTGGGGGTAGAAAATGCCCTCTTCCCACCCATAGTTTTATCTCTAGCACTTAGCACAATGCTTTCAATATAGCAAACACTTAATAAAATGGTTTTCATGTCAATTATGAGGGTTTGTGGTAAATCATGGCAAAATTTGTCAGGAAAAGTTTATCAGCATTATATAACAGTTCTGTGATGGCATGCTTGCATGGGTTTTGGATATTGGACACAGCTCTCACAATTTCCAAGTCACAAATGGTGTGATGAATGCCTAGGTACTACTTCCTATAATTTTTAGCATGATGTTTTCAGTGAAGTTTTCAGATGCCTTTAATTAGGATATAAATGACGGTAAGGTCAACTATCACACTGATGATAAATTATTTAACTTGAATATTCTATAAACCAAGACTAAAGTGGAGAGAAAGTTGGTACATGACTTCCTGTATGCAGACAATTGTGCACTCATTTCAGCTTCTGAGGCTGAGATGCAACAGAGAACAAATTGATTCTCTATTGCTTGTGTAAATTTTGGATCGATAATTAATATACAGAAAACAAAGGTTCTCCACCAGTCAGCTCTACATCATCCATAAATGAAACCTCCAGTTACAACAAATAGAGAAATTTGGAATTCTGTGGATAAATTTACTCACTTTGGCAGTATACTTACCAGGGATGTCCACAAGGATGATGAGGTTAATGCACATGCTGCTAGAGATAGTTCCATGTTTAAGAGGCCCCAAAGAAAAGCATAGGTGAAAAGAGGTGTTAGACTGCTTACCAAACTAAAAGTTCACATAATATGGGGGTTCAGACTTCCTCTAGACATCCCCAAATCCCAAATTTTATCCCAGGAAAAGGATACACAAAAGAGTCATTTTTCCTTGCAATCCTGCTGTACTAGGGAAGGTGACTTTCAGCGAAGATGAAGATCCCCTCTTACTTCTCCTCTCATTCTTGATGAGCACAGATAGGCATCTCTCAGCTTGCCCCTGATAAGCATCTATTTTATATACCAGATATCTGATTATTCTCTAAACTGAAAAGTTCACCCCCCTTTGACTTTGAGGCATAGGACATAACCATCTTGGGTTCCAGAGACCCAGTAATGTGCCATCATTATCCTATCTGTAGTCATGTAAGCCTTGTCAAAAGGATATCTAAAGCCCAGAACACATTCCCCACCCCTCCCTCAGCCATAACATTTGACTTACATTAAAATTAATAAATCTCTTTTATTTTTAAGCCAGCTATTGGAGTCTCTCATTCTTGATAAGGGCAACCTGTCCAGATCCAGGGTTTTACCACAAAGATCTCCTACAACACACAGTGCCACTATATTGAAATGTTTTATATATGTGAAACCTGGATAGTCTGAATAGTTTATTATTGATTGTGAGATCCGAGAGATATAAGGTTGTGTTGCATAATGTGCCTGCATCAAAGAAGGTACTCTCTGAGGAAGGAAGAATTGGAATAGTTCAAAGGAAATATGAGAGGTACAAATTTAAACATCTTAGTTCCAAATGTTCAGATGGGCTATTTCTGTCTGACCTGTGGTAGAGCCTTAAAAGTTCTTATTGATCTAATCAACCACTGCTAAACACACTGTATATTGACTCCAACATCATGATCTCATTTCTCTCCTCCTTAAGTTTAAAGTACAACAATTAATCTTAATATATCTATCTTTCTTTCTCTCTCTCTCTCTCTCTCTCTCTCTCTCTCTCTCTCTCTCTCTATCTATCTATCTATCTTTCTATCATCTATCTATCATCTATCTATCTATCTATCTATCTATTTTTCTGTCTGTCTGCCTGTCTATCTATCTACCTCCTTGACTTTCATTTCCCTCTTTGCCTTAAGGTAGGTGTGCTAATTTAATCCCTCCCTCATTTTCTCTGGTAAGGAGGTTAAAGGGGTAATTAATTTTTCTCCCATTGGCTCAGTTTACCACTAATGATATTCCCTTAATTCAGAGGATTAGGTCCCTTACACCACAGTTCCATTTGACCACTAACACTAGCATTAATTTTTAAGTAATATTTGCTTCACAGTGTATTGATGAATTTACAAAAACTTCCCAACATTTGAGGCATGATTGTCTATGCTTCCATATTCCCTCAGTCCTTACAGAGGGGAAGGGAATTTAGCTCTGTTCCCATTATGCACAAATCTTTGGACTTGGAGGTTGAGTCCTAGCATCCATCGTTGTAAAGGTTTCTCTTTTGGGCTGGCTGGCTAGCTACAGCTTTCCGACTACAATCCTGGTTCCAGGGTGTTACTATTGTTTAAACTCCCATTCAAGTGAGAATCACTGGCTGTACCTGAAATTGAGGATAAACAAAATAGAACAAAAACAAAAATTCTAAACCACAGGCCATAAAAAGAAGAGAAAATGGGAGGTGAGGGAGAAGAGAAGATATCCACCCTTCCCAATTCAGTTCATGGTTCCTGCACTCTGGATGAACTAGGAACAATCTTCTCTCCCAGTACTCACTGGGAATGAATGTGTGTTCTAGTCTGGAAATTTCAAAGACATAGCCTGTTCCAGAGCAAGTCAAAGGAGGCTACTCCTACTTACATGGTAAGAGAACACAGGATGACTCTGTTAGATTTGGTCAAATATAAAATACCCATTTCTCTCTCTCTCTCTCTCTCTCTCTCTCTCTCTCTCTCTCTCTCTCTCTCTCTCTCTCTCTCTCTC
>NC_058130.1:533196587-533227901 GCF_016433145.1 Gracilinanus agilis | reverse complement strand
CTCTCTCTCTCTCTCTCTCTCTCTCTCTCTCTCTCTCTCTCCCTCCCTCCCCTCTTCCCTCTCCTGTTCTCTCTCCTCTATCTGTATTTAGGTCCTTTACCAAGATGACAATTTGTCAATTGACTTCCAATGATATAAATTTCATTCCCA
Organism: Gracilinanus agilis; assembly: GCF_016433145.1. Classification (NCBI taxonomy): domain Eukaryota; kingdom Metazoa; phylum Chordata; class Mammalia; order Didelphimorphia; family Didelphidae; genus Gracilinanus; species Gracilinanus agilis. The sequence goes on along the minus strand of NC_058130.1, from coordinate 533,227,751 downwards.
TTCATTAAAAAAATTAACTTTGTTGTGTGGAGATGCAAAGCATGGAATCCCTGCAAAGGTACAGGGATAGCCTCACCCAGAATTCCAGGGGACCCCCCTGGAGAACTTTGGGTGAGGGGGCAGTTGAGAAGGGTTTGAGTCAGTTATTTGGTGGAGGTTGAAGTGAGCAGACACCTTGTTTACTTCTCCAGACTTAGGGGTTCACCTGAGGTGGCCATTGTAGCATAAACCAGTGGTTTCTACTCATGGGGTTAGCCTGTTTGTTATTATTATTCTTCATTAATATCAATATATAATTATTTAGTGATTAGAGAATAAAGGTATTCATTAATAGCAAGAGTGCCAGTTTCAGTTAAGTGCTTCATCCCCTCCTGTGGGGAGGGGGAAAGGCAGCATCAACTTAACAGTTCAGGGTCTCCTTTCATTATCTTAAAACCTTCATTAACCTTCTCTAGTTTTCCTTGTTAGTACTTAATATAACCTTTATCTTCAAATCTGTGCCTGGTAATTATTTGGGGAAAATACTCACAACTCAGTCTGGACATCAAGTTTGAATCCTGTCTGCTGCCAGTTTAAGAAGATTGTCTCTGTCCTCAACAGTTAGATAGCTAGCTTCTATATACTCATCTAACTGACCTGAGAGGAATATAAATTAAAGAAAAGGAACATCATTGGGGTTTCAGCCATAACTGAAACTTACCAGGATCTGATCTTGTCTCCATACCCAACTGAAATCAACAACTGTTTAGGGGGGAGGGGTTTGAGAGCCAGGAGTGTTTAGGCCCCTCCTATCCTCACTGAAGCCTGTCAATCTCTGGCTCTTGACTTGAAGCTCTAATATTGGCCTTGACACATTATCTGTTTCTCCAAATTGCCTGTTATTATCATCATAACAACTTATATGAGCTGAAATTAGATTTGTTAATTTAATCTAATATTGAAAGAATTTAATAGACAATCATATTGACTTAAATATTATGTTTCCTTTAATTCTATAAATGTTACTCTTTTGTTCTATGTAGTACTTATGCATGTAGAGCACAATTGGGTATACCAAAACATTTTCTTTTCAGTAAAAAGCAAAGATCTGAGTTCTAAATGTTAGGGTAGAAGTAATGTCTTTGCTTAACTTATTGAGATAATTGCTCCACTTCTCTATATCTCTTCTTTTAGGTATGTTCCAATTCAGACATTTCTTTATTATTCAGCTTTCTTCCAGTTTCTTATTGACAACATCCCTGGCTTCTGTGATCCTCCTATCTCATAGTAACACCTGGCAGGAAAAAAAGCCTCTAGTGGAACCTCTGACAGCTCTGTAGAGTTGTGACCTGTAAATGCCTCTACCTCATGCCTATTGTATACCACCCTGACTGGTTGATTTCATTTTCATTTCATTTCCAGTCTCCTGGGGGCAACCTCTGCTTGTTATCTCTATGAAGAATACCCCTACTTGTAACTTGCTTCTGCTAGTGTCAGTGCAAATGAGATCCAAGAGATCAGTACAATGTAATTTCAAGCTTAAATCCTAAAGCTTTGGCTGGAAACCAGCATGTGTCTTTTATTCCTTTCATATCCATAGCTAAGTCACTCAATATTTCAACAAAATCTTTTCTCTTTTGTTTCAGCTTGACTTTAAAAATGAGCTTTTTAATACTGAAGTCTTCAGTACATCTTTGTCCCCTCCCTCTTAAATTTAATCTCCCTGAAAACCTAGATAAATCCACTTTTAGTAATAAAAAATTTCTATGTTCAAGCTCTTTATGAGTTTCTCATCAACTCACCTGCAAAGAAAAGTTAGACATTATTTGGAGGTTGCTATTGAAGCAATGTTTTTCTTATAACTGGCATTTCTGGTTTGTTTTATTTCTTCTGCTGCTTTCCTGCTCTAATTTGCTTTCATGAAAGGAGACAGTTTTGGTTTTCCCATGCTAGAGCATTTGAAAACAGATTCTTAGAGGGACTATCCAGCTGTAAACACCTTGAATATTGGCTTGATAATTGCCTATCATCTAAGAGACAAAGTAGTTAAATTGGAAAAAGCATTATTATGAAAAATGTTTCCACTAAAGAAAATATATTTTAATTTTTGACCACAGCAACAAGATGTGGATAGATTACAATCAAAATTTATGGGTGGAATTCTCAAAATGTTGAGGTATTGGATCTTATAAAATTTTTAAAACTTCAACAAGTAAAACTAACATCTTTGATGAGGTGGAAAATAATATCAAAGACTTCTTAGAAGAGATTTTGTAGCATTATTACCCTATTTCAGTACTTCAGGAAGAAGTCAATATGAAAACTAGAAATATTTTGGGTTGACACGAAGTATTTCTACTTTTTGGTTAGAATAAATATACTGAATTACTCCAAACACCTCTGAATACTTTCTATCCATGAGTAGTAATTATAAAAAGTGAGTCCATTCAGTTGGGGAATGGCTCAACAAGTTGTGTTATATTATTTTAAAACACAATTAAGAAATGATTAACGAGAGGATTACACACACACAAGAAACAAAATGAAACATGAGAAGACTTACATGTAGTGATACAAAGTGCAGTGAGCAAAACCAAAAGAATGTTGTACTTGGTAACAACAATGATATATGATAATCAAATGGGAATGACTTAACTATTATCAATAAGCAAGGATCCAGGACTACTCCAAGGGACTCATGATTAAAAATATGCTACTGCTATGGAGGAATAGCTAGAAACCAACTGAAGATTGAAACATATCATTCTTCACTCTTTTTCCTCCATAAATTTTTCACTGGTGTAAGCAATATGTTTTTTTTTCTTTCACAACAAGATGAACAAGGAAATATCATATTACTTGCTTATATCATAGCACCTTTTTTGGTGGGGTGGGAGAGAGATAGGAGGAAGGGAAAGATCATAAAATTTCAGAAAACAAAAATTAAAAATTGCTATTAACATGTAATCTGGAAAAAGTTTAAAATCTTTAAAAAACAATGACTTTTCTTAAATAAATATGCTTTATTTTATAAAGGCAGAATGCAGATTGTATTGAAAATGTGCATTTTATGGATAGTGATCAAACCCCTACTGTTGAAATTTTTCTCAGCACAGATTCACTGATTCAAGATCTGAAAGAAACTGGGTTATTCATGGGAAATTTTGGAATATGTTAAGAAACTTGACTGTAGTAGTATGTTTATACTAATATAATTCCATAGAGTTTTATTTCAGATATTGGGAATTATCACAGTTCTGGTAAAAATTTAACAAGCATTTATTAAATACCTAGTTTGTGTCAGATTCAATGTTAAACAATAGATATATAAAGACAAAATTAAAAAGCTCTGGCTTTCTATATGGAGGTGAGGGGAGTAAGCAACAAAATGTATACATAGGTATATACAATATAATTACCCCTCCCCCAAAAAAAGTTTTGATGTTTGGAATACCAGCAATTAAAAGGAAAAGGAAAGGATGTATGGAGTAAATGGCACTTAATTGTACTTTTTAGGGAATTTTATAGGAGATTCCATGAAGGAGTAGTGAGTAGGGAGATCATTCTAGGTATAGGATAAAAATCATAGAGAGGCATAAAAGTAGGAGATTTAGTGACATTTGCAAGAAACAGGAAGTAGGTCAAATGGTTGAAATGTAGTATATGTGAATATAATGAGGAAGAGTAATATGAAATCAGTTCTGAAAATAGGTTTGAGCCAGGTAGCTAAAGACCGTAAATACAAAGCAGAAGAATTTATAATTTATTACTTATTTATAATTTATAATAAAATCAAGCTAGAGTCACTGAAGCTTATTGAGCAAACAACTGACATGTTTAGACCTATAATTTTGTGATCATTCATCTCTATGTTGTATTAGGAGTCTCATCCAGTAACTTCTCCATTGGTGGTACAGTGGATGAGGCCCTGTCCCTGGAGTCAGCATATCTAACCTCAGACATTTAATAGCTGTGTAACTGAGTCCTTAACCACTATTTGCCTCAGTTTCTTATACTATTAAAATGAAGATTAAGTGGAATCAGATTTGTAAATATAATAGTTCTTAGCACAGTGCCCGGTGCATTATAGAAGCTGCAAAATTTTTTATTCCATTCCCAGTAGTCCAGATAAGAGATAATGAGAGGCTCAACAATGTTGGTGACTGAGTGATTAAGAGCGAAGGGGGTGGATTCCATAAAGAAGAATCAAGAAATCATTACCACATACTGTGTATAAGTAACACCAGAAATTGTGGCAATGACAAAGAGGAACGCAACTGATTTATTTTAAACCGAATTCAAGGCAGTAAAATATTATGCATTTTTCACTTGACCTCTTTTCTTGTCGGTATAGGAAATTCTCAATGAAAAATTCATTTTGCCAATACAGATTAGCAAATGTTTTTCAATTTATTTTCATACATACCTGTGACATAGTGATACATATATGTGACATATATATTTATAACCTATAATTAAAGAATAATTCTTGTTTGGTTATTCACATTTTCAAAGAAGAGTTTGCAAACTTAAGGAATCCATAATTAATTGACAATGGAGATAATTTGGCCAACGATGAACTGACTCTATAAGTGTTCCTCTGGGAAGTAAAATTTTTGGTAAAACTGTTGAAACAACCCAACTTATTTCTTTCTCATCTTGTCAAATGGAGCCTATTCAGAAGAAGATTGATACACACATAGTGATCAATTATGGTAAAAAATGTGTAGGAATATACTTTCTCTCAAGTATTCCCTTAATTTCTTCACACATTTCTTCACAGGAAAACCAATTATGTGGTCCAAACTATTTTAGGACATTTGTGGCCTAGGAGGAAGTTATGTTGCTCTATTCCAAGAACTTTTGACCAAGTTAGTGAGAGTCATTCAACAAATTGAACTTTTAGCAAATAAATAAAAAATTCATTTGACTTCAGCCAAGTTAAATTATAATTTTCACAATAGTCATTTTATTATGATTAGGCATCTTATTTTTAGTAATTTGGGAATTGCACAACCTCATATTAAGTTCTACCTGAGAAATTTAGCTGAATAACCCAAGGAATGTAGCTTAATCTTTCAAATATTTCCTCCACACCACTAAAATGGAGATAATAATATCTATTTTATAACATTGTTCTGAGATGGAAATAAGATAATGTATACCAAGTACAGAGTAAAGTTTAAAATGCTACATAGACATTAATTGTTTGGAAATAATTTAATATTTTACACCTCATTTTATGAAGTCTGTTCAAACAAGCCTGCATTTATTTGGCAAACTCCTCCGGAAAACTTTCCTGAAATAAATTGAATGTCATATACATATCTCAAAATTCTATTGTATAACTTTGTCTTTTACTCATATCCAATAATGCCTACTAATGAAAGCCTTATTTCTATTATAATCTAACTTTGAATCTCTCATTTGATGACACCATTCATTGTACCCTATGCAGCAGCTGATGAAATGATAAAATCAGACTCTGCTTTGGTGAGAATGGAAAACAAACCAAAACAGATCAACTTCCTTTCCTCTCATGCCACTTGTATGAGTTGAATTTTTCCTTGACAGGTCTTTTTTAGCAGCAGCAAATCCTGGGTTTCTTAGGGGAGCAGGCATGAAAGTTTGGCACCTTGAGCCTTTCCCTTTGACATTGCATAAGCTAGAGGCTTGCAGCATGCTGAGGTGTTTTCTTCTGATAAGGTGATATGTATGCGGTTCAGGAAGCATTCCCACAGAGAACCCCCATAGGATATCAAGACATTGTATCTGACTGCAAATCAGCTACCTGATTCTGAGAACACTGGAGTAATTGGCTGGGGATTTTATCCATTCCTCTGGCTGATGCCAATGAGCAAGTGTGTTTATTAACAATTTATTTACAGAACACAGATTGATTTCAGTGGAGAAGCACCACCAGCTACTGCAAAGAGGAGGTAAATTATTTCTTCCAGGCCCTTTAGGAATCCATTATTGCCAAGTCATTGGTATATATTGGATGTGAATATCTAAGTGCTGGAGTACAGAGATGAGCATTCCAACAAAAAAGCATGAAGGAGAACATTCAGGGATAATCAGTGTGTCAAAGCAAAGAGTACAGGTGCTGGTGGAAAATAACCACTGCCTCTTGGCAACCATCCTGAATTAAAGAAAAGAGATCTCATTCAAAGAGTGAATCAACTCGTCTATGCAAATGACATGGAAAATAATGACAAAAAGGTTGAAGATTGCTACAGCAATTGGAGATAGCAAAATACTTCATGATTAGTGGAGAAAGCATTAATGAAAATTAATAAGGCAGTAAAAGATGGAAAGACATAACTATTTTGAATGCTCATTCATATCTTCCAAATAAAGTAAAGGTAACAAAAATAGCATTGAAAGGAATTTACATTGCATGCTTTACTTTTCCTTTAAGAAACCAAATTCCATACCAACTTCCCCTGGAGGCTTATTTTCCTCTCTCATATTTGTAATGGAGATAATTTGAGGAAAGGTGTGTGGTACAAGGGAATTTGAAAGGATGTTGTCAGAGACTTGTTAACCTAGTAAACTAGGTTACAGGTAGACTGGGATTAAGGAGATTCAGGATATAATAGGACTGAAGTCAGGAATATAACACAGAAGGGAAACAGAGATCTTCAGGGAGAAGAGAAATTAAACTAAACAGACAAACAGCAGGCTTTACAGACTGGGACTTAGACTCAAACACAGGCTGAGGGAAATAAACTAAACTGAAATTAACAAACAGGGTTTAGTTAATTTCACAGGAAGGGACTTGTTTTGAAGTTACACCTTCCTTCAAGATGGATACCCCAGCTTCCTTTCAAGCCCAGAGTATGTCGGTTCTTTCCCTCTTCTTCCCTCTCTTAATAACTAACGGACAAATTATACTAATAGGTCTGTTGAAACACAAAAGGGTTTGTTATTTTAAAGAATGGTTTGTCAGGAAAGTGGATTGAGGAAAGTCCTAACAGTTGTCTCTGGAACCTCGGGTGGGGGAGGGAGGCAGAGATGGAGTCTGAGTAAGGACCTGCCTTTAACTCAGCTTACAAAATGCTCTTGATATCTAAAGGGAATAAATGATGACTGACTAGTTTCTCTATATCTAATACTGTCGAATATTAATTAACCCTTCACAGATTTGAACTCCTCTCTAATTACTCTCCTTATTAACTTCACAGACATGCAAGGTAAGGGAGGGAAGGTAGGAAATAATATTGGGAATGAAGATATAAAGGGTTTATCCAAAATAACAATTTCTTAAATAAATATTTCAAAGCTAGGCTAAATTTTAATTCTATAGATAGGTAAGGAAGCAGCTTGGCTGGTTAGACAAACTCCCTCCACAGGAGACCCAAGCCAACTGAACTTTCCTCAAGATTCCAAACCCCTAACTACTTTTAGAACTCAGCCAAAGCTAGAAAAACTATATGACCGGGGCAGCTGGGTAGCTCAGTGGAGTGAGAGTCAGGCCTAGAGACAAGAGATCCTAGGTTCAAACCCGGCCTCAGCCACTTCCCAGCTGTGTGACCCTGGGCAAGTCACTTGACTCCCATTGCCCACCCTTACCACTCTTCCACCTATGAGACAATACACCGAAGTACAAAGGTTAAAAAAAAAAAACTATATGACCCCCTCTCTCTATACTACATATTCCAAGACTCACAAAAACAAGAAAAGTTGTTGATATATCCTCTAATCTCAACTGCCCAATCCAGATTCCATGGATACAATCTCTAATTTGAAGTTAATGTATCCGAATGTAGAATCTTATCCAAACCCTTGTGGACCATCACCAAATGACCTCCAGAAATCTACTTTATTCAATAACTTTAGCATTGACTTTGCAATCATCTCCGTTCTATTCCCCATTCTCATCCATGTTGATTGCTGTTGTTCCTACTCATTACCATTCTAAATCTTCTATAAACTTTTCTGTTTCCATAAATTCCATTTTCACTCTACTTCATTTATATATAAGAATGGTGAAAAATCCCTCTTTCATCACAGTTTTGCCACTTCTTCATTTCCTCATTCCTCTTAAACCTGACTTGGCCTCTTATAATTATGGTTCCTTCATTTTACACAGATACACTATCCCTCTTCTACCTTCCCTACCCTTCCTCCATATTCAACCTTATAGTCAAACATTTCAATAAGACACTGTCTTCCAACCACATACATGTTGACTTTTTTCCTGTTCTCTTGGTGATCCCTTATGAGAAATCCTTTCCATACCCTATGTCGACTTCAACCCCATCAGACTTCAGCTCTCCTATTTCTGAGGCAATCGGTAGTTACTATGGGAAGAAGCTATAGAATGATCCTGATTGGGTACACTAAATATTGTACTAGCTACCACCAGTTTGTCTTCTATGTGGTATTTACCCTCTTCCTATTCTCTGCAGAACTTACTTGAATTTTTCTCCTTTCTTGTGTCTCTAACTCTCTACTTCAACTCCTCTCTGTCAGAAGATAATTTTACTGCCTACTCTACATTATTAGCCATTCTGAGCTCCCTAATATTCTTTCATCTATAACTCAAAATCTATTTCCATACCCCTTTTTCTCTTTCTTCCTTCAATGTTTAGAGGATGAAATCATTTTCTTCACTGAAAAGTCTAATCTTTCCAAATAAGCCTTGTTCATATATCATTTTATCTCCCTCAGAATTTCTTTATTAATCATTTTCTTTTCTCTTTTCTCATCAATGTGTCCTTTATGGCACTTTTCCCTTTAACAACGATTGTTCTTAGTTTTTCCCATCCCCCTCCACAAAGCCTTCTATTGAATCTACCATAACTCTAATCTATGTTTCATATAACTACTAAAATCACAGTTTAAATTACAAAACACTCCTATAACACACACACACACACACACACACACACACACACACACACACCAAATATACTCTCTACTTATAATCTATGAGATAGAAATCAAAACTCCAAATCACAGAATCTTAAATCTAATGGAATGGAATTCAGATGCAAACTATTTTAACCATACCCAAACAGTCCCAAAGGCATGATTTTCAGGTGTCTCTTTCCTTTATTTAAGCTCTTTTTTATCTCCCTTTAAGTAATGCAAATAAGCATAAGTGGACCACATAAAAATGAACATTCATATGCCATTGTTGAGAAAATATCATTTTTAGAAGTCTATCAGAAAAGTAGCATTAAAAATATCATACTGAAAGAAAAAAAATGCTAAGTGCTTCTCATAATAGCTAAAGACATGACAAAATTTCAACTGAACCACATCTATTTTGTTGCTTCTTCTGGCCTCTTTGATCCAAATGTCATTCTGGCATTCTGATTTGATCACATTTTGGAAATCCCATGTATCAAGAAATATATTTCATTAATTACCCCAAGAAACAAGTGTTTGGAAAAATTAGAGTTCAAAAGAAATAGAATTTGTTTGTTTGTTTTTCTACCTGGAACTTTGTGGAATGATCTATTGTGAATAATTATGCTTTTTCCTATAAGATTTGGAAATATTCAGTTGGCCTTGGGAATAAAGCTATATACCATTAAATATTTGTTCTTAACATAAAAATCAAATCTTGAACAAAAATAACAATAATTTAATGAGCTAATAAAGTTCTTGCATGTCTAATGCTAATATTTTATTTGCTTCTATGCACAGCCATGAATGTATGCATTTATGCTACTCAACAAACACAAGATATACTGTCCTTTAAGATACTGTTCAAATTATACTGTGAACTCAGAGGAAAATTATAAATTTTCAATTGAAATAAAGTGACTACTAAATGGAACCAAAACTGGGCAAAGCTTAATTTGCTGACATTAATACTTATGTCTAACATATGGTGGAAACAAATTTCCACATGACTCTCTTTTTTGGCAAAGATTGATTTATTGCAATATACCTGCATGAATAGCAATGTTGGTAAGACTGAGAGAAGAGAGATTCTGAACCTCTGACTCCCATCTTCAAGGAGGAAGACACACATTCCAGATTGTCTTTGTTCAGTCCCTGAAGGAAGTGAAAGATTCTGGGGAAGAAATAGGGGTTCAGAGGAGGAGATACTTCAGTTATGCCCCCCTCTCTAGATACTACATTAGAAACCTCAGAGAATTTCCCCTTCATTACTATAGTGAACTCTCTTTTTCTCCCTTGTCTAAACTAACATATCTCACTCCTAATGGAAAGTTTATTCTTTCTGTATTATCTAAAATATCAATATATATTACACATATATGTATCATAATATTGATGCATGTGTAATTATGCATATACAATTACATATCACTTGTATGCATGCATATATGTTTGTTATGTGTGCATGTACCTATGAATATGAAATAAATCAGAGAAGATACATATATCAATAGAGAAATGAGATTTTAAAAATATACATTGATATCAAAAAAGAAATCAGAGAAAATATATACATGTATACATAGATATCTGAAATCATAGAAGGCTTGATTTTTTTCTTTTACTATTGACTTAAATGATTTTCTTTGTTATTTGATGTATCTTTTCATTTTAAATTGGTATTCGTTGAGAAGGTAATCCATTTTTAGATATATTGCTTGGAACATTCCTAATCTATTAAGAGGGATAATGTCAGGGGCATAGCTTAAAACTTTTTTCCCTTAGACTACCAATATTTAGGAGGAAGGTAGATATCATTCTAGCCAGACACCCTAACTATTTGTGGAGAGAGCATAGTGGATAATCTCTGGCCCCAATTTTCCACTTCCTCTTCTGGTAGGATTCAGTCTCTGCTGGAAATGGGTCAGTGGGGGAATCTCTAGTCAAGTTTACTCATGCCATTCTTTAAGCAGAATTTAGACAGATCTACATAAACCCAAAAAACCTACATGATCAATGCACACATATCACATGTATATGCATGTATGTGTATACAGGTACATATATACATATACGTATATGTAGTTAAATTATAACTTTTAGATAAACTTACATCAATACAATAAAAGAATTGATTATCCAGAATACTCAGCATTAGGTTTTCATTATTGTGCTCCACATCTTTATACTGGCCTGCTATCCACTTACATGTTCAGGATTCTTCTGACATTTTGGAGAACAGAAAAGGATACTTTTGTGGTTAGAAAAGAAAAACAATCATGTGTTATTTATTGTGTGGAATGAAGTAGAAGTATGTTTGACAGCAAGGATGATTGAGAAAGCATGTGATTTTCCTAGGTAGTCTCTTGCTTACACTCATCCCCACTTAAATGGCTACAATTGAGCTTGGGGAAATTGTATGTGTCAGTGTCCTAAAGAGCAAAATAAACAGAGGTGGTAATGGGAACGCTCTGAAATTCAGCTATTAGAGCACAGGTATGTGTAACATACACACACTATGGGGATGGTAGTTACAAATATATTTTTTTCACCTCTTCTTTCCTGAAATGTCTACTTATTATACATGGTTGTTTATATAGAAAGATTGTAAGGAGTTGTGTGTGTGTGTGTGTGTGTGTGTGTGTGTGTGTGTAAAGAATTCTATAAATGTGAAATATTTGCACACTTCTGCCAATTATTGCAAATGGAAACTTAAAATCGTGAACCCTATCCTGAAAATGCTAGACTGAAATTAATCACAAAGCCCAGTTGGTAAAATATAAAAAAATACTATAGGAGCCCAATACTGGCAGGGCATCCTAGACAGAGAAATACCAATTATGTAGCTGGTCTGTGTAGTATGGCAAATGATCTTGCTTGGCTCACCTCCTGAAGAGAAATCATCACCTACACAAAGGTTGAGATTATGAAACATTCATTTTAATCTGACAGCATCAGTTTAAACTTGGGGGAGGCTGAACTGTCAGGGATGGTTACATCTGCCTGAAACCCTTTCTTCCTTGGCTGAATCCTTTGTATTTGACAATTCAAACAAATGAGTTCCCAAGGCTTCTGAGCTTCACCAATGCTGTAGGATATTCCCCAGAGAGGAGAAAGCTATTTTTCCTTGGATTTTCCCATTTTCCCCTTTAGAAATATACATTGTGATGGAACTATGTTACCAAGATGAAGGATGAGAAAGAGCAGATTCAAGATAAGACATAGCCTTTTGTCTCTTTTGCTTTATGCATGCAGCTTTTCTGGGTTTTCATAGCCCAGTGGAAAGGAATACAGAGAACAGAAATTAGCTTTAAAAAATGTAATTAGATGTACAGAGTGAGAAATAGCCAAAAGGCCTGTGTTCTTAAATTTTCCTACAAAGAGTTTGGACATGGAGTTAAATAAGCCATGTTTCCCACAATGTAAAGTGAGATGCTTAAGATAGATTGTTTTCTCCACTTTCTTGAAATCTGCTTTAATACTGAATTCATATTTCTTAAAATAATTTATTTTCTCTTAGTCTACATTCATTTCTCACTTTCTTTACTTACCTTTGTTTTATGTAGGTCATCTTATATTTGAGTGTGTTTTCTGCCCCTTCTTGTCTGTTCTTGTATTTTATTTGTTTCTTATTTCAGCCATAAACCACTCAGTGCAACATTGCTTTTCTAAAGCAAGGGGCCTACATTTTATCTCTATGGGTAAGTGTGATAGGAAAGAAATACATGACACCTATGCATACAATTATGAAAGATCCAAAAGTTGCCTTTGTTTCCTTACCTTTGACCTCTTCTTTCCCATTTTTATGCAGTTTGTCATGGCATGCATGGCTGGAAAGGTCTTATAGATTTATTTCTCCATAATGTAGGAATCTCTTGGATGACAATCCTGCCAAATGGTTCATCCTTTCTCCAGACTATCAGTGATGGCTATCTTTCCTTGCCAGCTACCTGCTTATTTGTGTTAAAATTGAATGACAAACTGAAAAAATACTGGAAAAAAGATGGAGAGGGAAATGCTTTTAACTTTGAGGACTGTTTTTCATATGTTCATAAAAAACTATTTAAGAATCTTAATATTTTCATTTGTTCCATCTCATATAAAACCCTCATTTTGAAGGAATATTAATTATTTTCTCCTACAATGAACTGTATTGTTTCTTATGTTAAAAATGTCACCAAGATAGAGACAGTTGCCAGATGTGGGTTTAATATAGGGACACTGAGTAGGGGAAGAAAGGATGAAATGTGTATTTGTGTATCCCTATTTATAGTTGTATGTGTGTATATATGTATACATGGCTAAATGTGTATATATATACACATATGTGTGTTTATATATAAATATGTGTGTATATGTATGTATAGATACATATATAGATGCATATACACACATTTCTGGACCTAATTAAAAGAGTCCCAAATCTACTAAGTTATTTTTTCCCCTCAGAGTAGAAAGTGAATTCAGATAAATTATAAAAATGAATCAGAAGAAATTTTCTGATGTTCTATTTTATGTTTCTTAAAATTTAACAAAAAGCTGATCTCATTCCTAAGTTATCTTCAGTACATTCTAACTATGATCATCACTGATTAGCAAGGTAATATTCACAAGCAATTTCACACAAAGAAATTATTACATGTGCATTCAACTCTCCTTATCAAATCCAAATCAATCATTGAGGTATGTAACTACCCATTTTTCTTCTTTTTCTTGCTTCATATTTTTGTCTCATAGGCAGAATACATATTATGAGCTATAGTTTTACTATAAAAGCCACTTAGCATCCCCACCTTTGTTAATTCATACAAAAAGGCTGAGGGGAAAGGAAGAAAGAGAGGAAAAAAAAAAAGACCATAGACAAAGGCAAAGTGGAGACAAAGGCAAAGTGAAGCAAAATATGATGGCTGCTATTTAATTTAGTTTTTTTATCATTTTAAATCTATTTTGTCCTATTTGTAATATCACTATTCATAATGGCTGTGTTTGGAATTAATGTAGACTCACATGCATTACAACTGATATTCACTGTAACTTAGCAACGGCTAAGCATTGCTGCTTCTGCTTGTTGATTTCAGTTGCTGGACCTGGGAGGCCTTAGAAAATTCAATTTACTCTAAATTTCTTATGTTGGCAGTTAAATGTTAAGCTCCTGTTTACAGAATACTCTATTGTGAATTGCCCAGAGTTAGGACTCAATCAGTTCTATTCCATTTTTCTTACCCAGGAGGGTGCTAGCCACATGTCTTCTTCCTTGGAGGCGGATGAAAAAGGAACTAATCTGAATGGCCTACCCCCAGCCTCAGTGAGGAAGATTATGCCAACAAGAACATTGAGACATTTTATTACAATCAATGCTTATGTAGTATAGGGAGGGGATTGCCTTACCATAGCATTTTAAGAGAGTGAGTCATTGAATCATAGAATCTTCAAATTACAAGGGGCAATATAGGTCATCTAATTTTATCTGCAGATGAACAAATATCAACTTAATTAAAACATAAATCTCTCCCACATGATAAGTTTTAATGTATTAATTTAGTTTAATAATGAATTCCATCATGCAAATATTTTTGAAATACGGAAAATAAAAACAGGCTTAGATAATTTTTTTTAAAATTTTGTACCCTGTGGGGTGGGGACAGCACCATCCAGACAAATCACTAGTCAAGATCTGAAGGCCTTAAATGCATCTAAAATCTCTATAGTTATGTCATTTGCTATTTAATTTTGAGAGCTACAATTTTAAAGTAAACTGGATAATAAATATCATTTATTTGAAACTTTTTTTTTCCAGATGGAGGAAAAGAAGGGAATAGTGATACTGGCAAAGGTCATATATTTAAAGTAAATGGCAGAGCTAGAATTTGAACAAATGTTCTCTAATTAGAAACAGTGTTCTTTGCTCTGAGTCATGCTTTTTTCCCCTCATATTAAGCCAAAACCTGTCTTTTGGCATCTTCTAGTCTAATGTCCTATGGGTTCAAGTGGGGGAAAAAAATAAAATCTTTCTTTTACATGTTAACTCAAGTAAGACAAGTATCATGATCTCTTTCCCCACTGTTCTAAAAGTTAAATACCAGGTAGCTACAATTGTTTCTTACCTAAAATGTTTCAATTATAGTTAACATCCTTGTTACATTGCTTTGATGATATTTCAAATTTATGAATGTCCTTCCTTAAATGTCATTTTGTTCATGTAAATTCAGAAAAAAGACCCAATTTTTTTTCTTGACCCATGATATATAATTGATTTTGTTGACTTTAAAATCTATTAATACCACCCACTTAGTCCACTTTTAAATGAAGTTTGGTCTATTTTGATCTCATTTTGTATTTTATTTTTTGTAATTATACTGTATTAATTTATTTTAATATTGATTATTTAAATGTTAATTCTCTCCAATCCCTTGGACTCCTTCCCTACCTATTGAGAAGGCAAGCAATATAATATCAATTACATATGTGAAGTAAGGCAAGCAGAATTATTCATGTTGAAAAAACAAATGAAAAATAAAGTTTAAAAAATTGCACTCAGTGGGCAACTGGGTAGCTCAGTGGATTGAGAGCCAGGACTAGAGACAGGAGGTCCTGGGTTCAATTCCGGCCTCAGACACTTCCCAGCTGTGTGACCCTGGGCAAGTCACTTGACCCCCATTGCCTACCCTTACCAATCTTCCACCTATAAGTCAATACACAGAAGTTAAGGGTTTAAAATTAAAAAAAAATATTGTACTCATTTTTCTTTCTGGAGGTTGATAGCATTTTTCATTAGCAGTCTTTTGGAATTGTCTTGGGTCATTTTCTTCATTAGAATAGTTGTCTATAACTATTGATCATAATTACAATATTCCTGTTGGGGTATGCAATACTATACTGGTTTTGCTCATTTCATTTTGCATCAGTTCGCATTGAAAAAGAAATGTGCCTCCGAAAGGAGATACTTTTGATAGGGAAAGAGTCAGATGGATTGGTGATGAAAAATCCACCTAGTGACCTCCCCAGGGCTGGTGAAGCACAAACCTCTTGAGACTATATGAAAACACAAATTTATTTTGCTTATTAAGGTTAGGGAACTGATAGGTAAGATCCAAAAAGTCTCTGTCTCTACAAAGCTCAATCTCCACCCACATCCTACACTCCTCTCACAAGGAAGCTCTTCTGGACTTCTTAAACCTTTCTTATTAGCTCCCTGATCTTTCTAAACCCCCAAACCATCTGACTAACCTTCTAGACTAGGCATTCTAGATTTTTAATCAATTAACTTTAGTTGTCTCTAAAAGGGCTAGTGAGAATGGACTCACAAATGGACTGAGTCCTTTCCCAAGCCTGGCATTGACTTCTTTTTTAAAAAAACAGAAAGTCCCAGATATTAAACCCTTTGGTTTATCTTAATCAAATTGCCACAGCCAAATTCTCCACAGCACTTCAGGGAAGCCCAAATCTCCTTCTAGGTATGTTCCTAGCCCAAACTCTCCAAGTTTCTCCACGAAACTATTCAGGTTACAGGAGAAAATGGAGTAGCTGTTCCACCTTCCAGCTCAGAGACAGGACCATTGTGTAGTGGCAGTTAATCATAATTAACTCCCCAGAACTCTCCTCTGAAATGCCTTCTCTTTCTAGAATCTTTTCCCAGGGTTCATGGCTAAATTCTCCTCTCTCCCTTTTAGAGACAATTTTTGCATTTTCCCTTATCCTTTATCCCTTTATCTTTACAGCATGTTTTTCAAGATTTTTTTGAAACCACCACCCTTATCATTCTTATATAATGGTAGTATTCCATCATAAACATATATAACTTGTTTAGTCATTCTCCAATTGACAAACATCTCTTCAATTTAAAAAACTTTATTATCACAAAAATCCTGCTATATTTTTGTATATCTCTATCTCTGCCTATCTATCTATCTATCTATCTATCTATCTATCTATCTATCTATCTATGTAAATAGTTACAAATTGTGCTCTCTAGTGGTTGGACTAGTTCACAAGTTTACCAACATTTTGCTAGTGTACCTTTTTTCCCATGTGCCCTCTTGTTTTTGTCATATATTTTCCTGTTATATTAGTCAAACTGAACAGTATGAAGTGATAATTAAGAGTTGTTTTAAGGGGGCAGCTGGGTAGCCCAGTGGATTGAGAGTCAGGCCTAGAGACAGGAGGTCCTAGGTTCAAATCTGACCTCAGACACTTCCCAGCTGTGTGACCCTGGGCAAGTCACTTGACCCCCATTGCCCACCCCACCCTTACCAATCTTCCACCTATGAGACAATACACAGAAGTTAAGGGTTTAAACAAAAAAAAGAGTTGTTTTAGGAGGAAGCTAGGTAGCTCAGTGGGTTGAGAACCAGACCTAGAGATGGGAGGTCCTGGCAAATCTGGCCTGAAATATTTCATAGTTGTGTGACCCTTGGCACATTACTTAATTCCCATTACCAAACCTTACCACCCTTCTGTCTTGGAACCAAATGACTCTAACATTGAAGGTATGGATTTTTAAAAAAAAGAGTTGTTTTAATTTGCATTTCTCTAATAAATAGTGATTTAAACAATTCTTTCATGTCACTATTGATTATTCCTGAGACACTTTTTGATCTTTTGTTTTGTCATATTTATTTCATTGTTAGGGTTGTAAATTCTGAGACAGGAAAATTCAATTCCCTCTCTTTTTTCTTGAAGACTTTGAATCCTATGCCATTTGGAGCATATACATTTAGTACTAATATTACTTCTGTCTATAGTTCCTTTGACCAAGATGTAATTTTTCAAGCTATCTCTTTTAAATTGGTTAATTTCTGTTTTTTAAAAATCTAATATCATTATTGCTCCATCCTTCTCTTTTACTGCAGCTAAAGCAAAATAGATTCCATTCCAGTACTTTATTTTAACTCTGTGTATCTTTCTGTCTCAAGTTTGTCTGTTGTAAACAACTTAGTGTTTAAATCTTCATTTCTAATCCATTCTTCTATCTACTTTTGTTTTTGAGGGAGTTCATCTCATTCACATTCACAATTATGATTCTATGCATTATGCTCAATTCATTTTTTTACATTTTCTTCTGTTTATTCTCTCTGTCTCTTGTGTCTCCTCAGTAGACTATTTTATTTCTGTCTATTGCATATCCTCCTTCTTATGAGCCACCTTTATTTTTTCCCATTCCCTGCTTACTTGTTGAGTAAAGGCAGTGCCAGAATTTTAAACAATAAATAAAATGAACCAATTTCTACAGGTATAGCACTATTTAATAATAGCAGCATGCAAACTACTGTCAACCTGGAAAAACACAGAACCAATAAAACAGTCAGCAAAACCAAATTAGGTCCATAATAATCACCCCCTACACAAAGCCAAGCACCAAGTACTTTACAGAGTTGAAACCCTGTGGCTCTGAGGACAATATCTCTGAGAGAATCACCATGCTAGATAATTCTCCAAAGAAAAATAGAACTTGGGGATTTTGTATACCTTTTGGAAATTTAAGTACAACAAACATACACTGACAATTCACAAACATGCTTGGGAAAGAGGCTATTGCCAGAGGCTAGGATATCAGAGAGTGGCCTAATTTACAATGGATACTAAAGAAAGAGTCTAGCCAAGGGCTGGGTTTCCTGGGAAAGGACTCTGGTAGGATGGGAGAAGCTACTACAAAAAGGTTACTTAACATTTGATTCTGCCTATTAGTCCCACCTACACTGTGGATCATTAAGAACTTTAAGGTCTATTGTTCAGTGTGAAAGGGGTTAGTCTGGGACTTCCATAGGAGCAAGTTCTCAAGAGACAGGGGATTACTTGGGGCTCCCCAAAATCCAGTTGACATTACTAATAAAGTAAAAGTCAATAGTGTGCCTCCATGTCCATAAAGACTAAAGAGGGAAAGCAAGTTATTCAATCCCTAGGATTATCTTCCTTCTGATTGACCTGACAAAATTTGAACCTCCCTTGGCAGAATCAATTGGTGGATATTTTAAAAAAGAAGTAGGCTTAGAGATTTCAACTCCTCCTCAATTAATGAATTGTTGGTAAGAGAATGGTTATGTAAATGTAGATTCTTTAAATAGATTTAATTTAAATAGATTTTTAAATAGATTCTTTAAATAAGGGAAAATTCCTGTCCTGCCCCTCGCAAGCACTTAAGAAATGAAAGACTAACTGTTTAATGAAACCTAGTTTCTAAGAATCTTTGGCTAGAAAAAAAGCTATATCAATAACATTTTCACTGGTTATTTCATCTTGTGTATACCAAATCACCCCAAATCTTTATAAGGGGAATAGCAAGGATAAAAAGGGCAAAGGGAAGCTCTTATTCTTGATTTTCTTTTGTTTACAGGATACATCTCTACCTAGCTAGATGCCTTCAGAGGTTGGGCATAATTATTTTACTCAGTTGTACCCTTTAGGAACTGCTTTATCAGGGATTTCTGGGTTAAGATAGTGGCAGAGTAAAAAGCAGCTGCTTAACCTCTCCTAACCCACACATATATGACTCCTCAAGAGGACATAAAAACAAATCCAGATGAAGGAAGGGACCACACAACAGGCCACAGCATTGAAGGTATGTGGGATTAGGCCATTTCCATGCTATAAGGGAGTGAAAAAGCTCTCACTAAAATGAGAGCTGAGCAACCTCTCCCCCCACACACACCAGCACACAAGAGTTAGAGCAAATTTGGGGCATTCATTAAGTTCTTGGCAGCTACCTGGGATCACCAGGGCCTGCTCCTGAGAGCAGCAAGACTTAATTAAGACCACAAGAGGTTAAAGAACACGTGGACTTTGAAAACAGACCTTGAGAGCAGGTGTGGACTTTGAGCACAGGCATGGACATGGACCTTGAGCACAGGCACGGACCTTGGGTGGGGGACCCAGGGCATAGAGGTGCATGACTGTGGAAGCAGTGCCTTGAGACTGTTAAAGGAGCTTTGGGCAGAGGATCAAGCAAGGGGAACACCAGGTGGCTTGACCTTGAGAACAACTAGACTTCAGATGTCAGGAGCCTAAAGAGCACAGAACAACCCTGGGCATGAGGATAAAGCTGAGAGGGCTCACAACACTGTGACAGGATAGGCAGAGAGCCTGTCTGCCTCATCCAGACTTCTAACTGATAAAGAAATAATAATAATGGCAAACCAGGCACAAGAACCTCAAAAGAGGAAGATCAATAAGAAATTTTTAACATTCAACAACTTTTACACCCCAAAAATCCAGACAACAGAGCAAACAGCAGAGGAGAACAAACAAGTAATCACATCCAAACCTTCCCAAAAAAATGAAAATTGGTCATAAGCTCTTGAAGAGTTCAAATCTGAGATCATGAGAAAGATGGAAGAGATTTGACAATAGAAGAGGGAAATAGCTCAATAGTAACTGCCTTATCTTTTGAGGTTAGAGTTTTGAGGACATAAATAGATTCATGTAAAATTATTAGTAATAAGTATTACAATCCATCATTAACTTTTCTCAATAAGATAGATTTCTGTTACAAATGTAGTTTGTTTATCTGTGTGTATTGTGCTCTCTCTTTTGGTCTTTCTCTGTCTCTGCACACACAAACACAGACATGAACACATACACACACACTCACACACTTTAACAGTGAAGGGCTTCTAATTTCCCCTTTATACTTATTTTTATTTTTTTTTATTTTTTTTTACTTTTTAAAAAAATTATTAATATTTTTTTTGAAAAGTTAACATGGTTACATAATTCATGCTCTTAATTTCCCCTTCAACCCCCCCTCTTCACCCTTCCCCCCATGGCAGATGTGCATTTCAACTGGTTTTAACATGTGTCATTGATCAAGACCTATTTAGAAATTGTTGATAATTGCATTGGTGTGGTAGTTTCAAATCAAAATCCCCAATGATGTCCGCCTTGACCCATGTGTTCAAGCAGTTGCTTTTCTTCTGTGTTTTCACTCCTTTCTCTGTTTTTGATCTACCTGGCTTTGGAATCAGTACCATATTTGTGTCTGCCTGAAGACCTAGGGGGTGACCCTCATAGTTTAGAGGACAGATGGATGTCTGAGATACAACTTGATAATATCAAAGAGGTATATCTCTCTGTCCATCTAAAGGAAGATCCAAGGAGGATAATCCTCTCAGGATCTCAGAGGAGTTATCAGATATTTTGAGTTAGGAGTCACAAGAATATAAGGGAGCAAAAGAGTTTCCTCACTTATAGTTTGCCTGAAACACTTCTATAGTTTTGGGGGTACAATGCCCATGCAACTTCTACTTAAACTATATATTATTATGGATCTTCCTATTGCTGGATTGATTATATCAGTGAATTGGAAAGTCTCAAAAATTAGATTCATAATCACTTAAAGGAATTTGATCATAATGTATACATAAAAACAACCATAAATATATAGGCCCATTTTTAAAAACTGAGTGTATAGACTAACATATTTTCATTGTATATCCCATTAACCTGGATGATTAGTAAATATTTCTTAGGTATCTACTTCAGGTGGACACTGAACATGGGTAGAAATTAAAAGAAGGAAAAGAGCTGGACTAATTATGATATTCTTTCAATGAGTTCCAAATTTCCTTGCAACAACAGAGTTATTCTGTCTGTGATGTATGGTTGTTAGAAAAGGAACAATTAAGTCCCTAAGGAATTATTTATAGGTTGCCCAGAACAAGTGGAAGATAGAACCTATCATAGTACCTGCCACATCATAAGCACTTAAAGGATGTTGAGTGAATGAATAATAAGTATGGGCAAAGTAAATACATTGCCAACCCAAACCCACAAATCTGCCTTGGAACTAATCCCAAGTAATGATTCTAGAAGGAAGGTAAGGGTTTATAAAATGTTGAATGAGCTTTTGTTGTAAATTTACTGGTGGATTTTTTTAAGAGTCACTAAAAAATTAAAGGATTGTAACCATCAGAAAACTGTATTCTAACAGTCACAGAGATTGAAATTACATGGAAGATATTTTGATGTAATTTAAAGAAAATCTTCCTAATGATTAAAACTACAGTAAAACAAAATAAACTTCCTCTATAGGCTAAAGTTCCCCATCATTGACATTCCATAAACATAGAGTGAATGACTATCTATCAAGTTTATTGTGTAGATGGAAATTGATTTGGTCAGATATTTGATGACAACTCATTCAACTTGAAGATTGTGTTTTCTATATCACTGTTTGATTTGAAATAACCGATGTTTACACATTTAAGTGGTTTCCCTAACTAGAAAAAAGGAACAGTAATCACAAATTGATTTGAATTCTTGTGATCTTTGTACTGCACAATATTGCTATGTTATACTTCACATAATATGCAAAACATATTTATTTTTATTTATACCATTATATTTTCATTGATCCATAAACCTTCTCTCACAGTTCATATTTTAACCAATTCTTTGTATTTACTATAGGATGGTTAACCCCAAGATAAAATATGTAGATTGAGGATAGAATGAAATTAATTCATTTTTATATACACTAATCTTAAGAACATGTATTCTGGACCAACCAATTCTATAGTTTTTTATTGAAAAATAATGCACCCTTGAAAGAAACAAAGAAAGAAAAAAGGCTAGTATGTGTCTCAGTGGGTAGAGTGACATACATAAAGTTGAGAGGATTTGGGTTTAAATCTGGCCTCAGACACTTTTTAACTGTAATATCCTGAACAAGGCATTTAACCCCAATTGTCCCTTACTTGCATTGATTCTAAGGAAGAAGGAAAGGATTTTTAAAAAGTGATTTATCACTTTTTTATTATGATGTTAACTTATCAGCATTGATATTTTAAAAAGGAAATTTAGCATATCCATTCCCATCCATGATTTTTCCATACCCTAACATATTTCCTCTAAAGGGAGATCAATTTAACAAGTTGTCTTTCTATATCTATAAAAATTAAGTGTATTCCCATTCAGCTCCTTGGGTGTTTTCTGTTATCTTCTGCTCTTTTTTTTAAGATTGTTTTTGTTTTACTTTTTCCAATTACATGTAAAAACAATTTTTTAACATTTTAAAATAGTTTTTGAGTTTGAAATTTTCTCCTTTCTCTTCTCCCTCCCATCTTTTGGTTTTTCTATATGAACCACATACCTTTTGTTTTCTTCTCCATACATTTTTCTAAGTTCACGTTTTATATAGATGAACTCCAGCAATTATTAAATGGTAGCATACTGATATCTATTCATGTCCATCACACTCTGCTCCCTTGATCTTGGGGAATTTTGTCTTCAGAAATTGGAATTCTATGACTCATATCCATATAGCTCCATTGGAGGAATATTGTATAGAAAAAGAAACAGGTCTGTTTCAGAGCAAAATTGTGGTAGTGAAAACAAAGTCTTCTGTATAATTCTTTTTTAACAATTTATTAATATTCATTTTTAACATGGTTACATACTTTATGCCCCTACTTTCCCCTTCACCCCCCAGACTCCCCCCACCCATGACAGATGCACATTTCCACTGGTTTTAACATGTGTCATTGATCAAGACCTATTTCCAAATTGTTGTTAGTTGCATTGGTAGTTTCAAGTCTACATCCCTAATCATGTTCACCTCAACCTATGCCTTCAAGCAGTTGTTGAAGACCCACTTCTCTTGCCTTTCTGAATAACATATTCCAAGCCTTGCAGTCTTTTAGGGTGGAGGCTGCCAGATCCTGTGTGATTCTGATTGGTGCTCCTTGGTATCTGAATTGTCTCTTTCTGGCTTCATGTAAAATTTTTTCTTTTACTTGGAAGCTCTTGAATTTGGCTATTATATTCCTGGGGGTTGTCTTTTCTGGGTCTAGTGTAGAGGGTGATGTATGGATCCTTTCAATGTCTATATTGCTCTCTTGTAAAACTTCAGGGCAATTTTGCTGAATAATTTCTTTTAGTATGGAGTCCAAATTTCGATTAATTTCTGTTTTTTCAGGAAGACCAATCATTCTCAGATTGTCTCTTCTAGACCTGTTTTCTTGGTCTGTCACTTTCTCATTGAGATATTTCATGTTTCCTTCTATTTTATCAGTCTTTTGACTTTGTTTTATTTGTTCTTGATGTCTTGAGAGATCATTAGCTTCTAATTGCTCAATTCTAGCCTTTAGAAACTGGTTTTTGGCTATAATCTTTTAGTTTTCCTTTTCAATCTGGTCATTTCTGGTGTTCAATTTGCTCATCAGTTCATTTGATTTCTGAGCCTCACTTTCCAATTGCAAAATTCTGCCTTTTAAACTGTTATTTTCTTGCCCGATTTCCTTTTGAGCTATTTCCCTTTTCTCTAGCCAAATCTTTTCCAAATTTCACTTCATCTCAGATTTGAACTCCTCAAGAGCTTGTGACCAGTTTTCATTATTTTGGGAGGGTCCGGATGTGATTGCTTGTTTGTTCTCCTCTTCTCTTTGCTCTGTTGTCTGGATTTTCTCTGTGTAAAAGTTGTCGAGTGTTAGAGATTTCTTCTTCTTGTTGTTAATCTTTCTCTTCTGGGCTTCCTCATTCTGGGTTGCCATTTTTAGCCCAGCAAGTTCTCAGCTTTATCCTCATGCTCAGGGTCTGTCTGTGCTCTTTAAGCTCCTGAGGTCTCAGGTCTGGTTGTTCTCAAGGTCAAGCCTCCTGGTGGTACCCCTTGCTTGATCCTCTGCCGGAAGCTCCTTTACAAGTCTCAGGGTGCTGCTTCCACAGTCGTATACCCATATGCAGTGGTTCCCCACTCAAGGTTTAAGAGCCTTCTCTCGCACCTGCGTCCGCCTCCACCTGTGCCTGTGCTCAGTGACTGAGCTCAAAGTCCGCGCTGTTTTTTGGCCTTTTGGGGTCTTAAGTCTTGCTGCTCTCAGGAGCAGGCCCTGGAGATGCCAGTGACTCAATGGGTGCCCCAAATATGCTCTACTTCTTTTGTGCTGGCTTTGGAACTGTAGGTGTTGTGGGGGAGGGAGAGGATTGCTCAGCCTGCAATTTAGTAAGAGCTGTTTCACCCCTTTATAGCATGGAAATGCCCCAATTCCACTTACCTTACACACTGCGCCCTGTTGTGGGGTCCCTCCATTTCTCTGGATTTGTTTTTATGACCCCTTGAGGAGTTCTGTATGTTTCAGTTAGGAGAGGTTAAGCCACTGCTTTTTACTCTGCCTCCATCTTAACCCGGAACCAACAGATTTTATTTTAAAGCTCAAACACTTTGATTTTAGGGATGAATCTTAAGCTGTTTCTCCCTGAGAACATGTTGAGTCCTCCCTTCTTTTGTCTAGAAATAAAAGCTGGCCAGGGGAGACCTGCTCTTTGTTTATCTATAAATAAGAACTCTCTTGGGTGTTAATCAATCAACTAGATAGACACAATGTTGGAGCCATGGGCCCTATGTCAAAGCACAGCATTGGAAAAACTTCTGTATAATTCTTGACCCAGCTCATTGTCAACACCATGTGTCTGATGAAGTTATATATATTGAAAGACTGAGTCTATGGGGATAATAACAGTCATTACCTTATAGTGTTGTTGTGAGGATAAAATGAAATATTTATAAAGTATATAGTACAATGGTTTTTACACAGTAGATGCTTTATAAATGCTTATTTTCCATATTCACTGCCAAATAGGGGTATCTATATTAATTGATTATCTAAAGCAGTCTCCAACATTTAAATTCTTTTCTGTTCATTCTTCATACTAGTGACAAACACTTTTAATAGCCACATGATTCTGTTTTATATCTTGCTTTATATTAATAATCAAATTTGTCAAATAGAGTTGTTACTTCTTTAAAAGAACCAGTAATGACGTTAAGTTACTCATGAGAGAGGCATTGTTTGTTGCTCTTAAAGTAGCAATTCATCTTTGTAAAATAAATGCTAATAACAAAAAAGAAAGGCAATAGGTTCTTATATTCTTTATTCACTTTGGTCATGAGTGGTTATAAGCTTATTTTATGTTGAAGAATATAATTTGAAGATGCCTATATGTTCTTTTTCTTGCATTTATCTCCATGGTCAAAGAGATCAGCACTATTTAGTCATTTTACAATTAATGAACCTTTTAGCCAAGCCTTTCCCTCAAAATAAAACATGAAATACTGTTGGGATTATACCACAATATATGTCCAGAATGGTAACACATGATAGCTTGTGTTCCATTTGAAAATTCTTTGAGAAGTCTGAAGTTTGTCCATGCACACATAAGGACCCAAATCAGAACTTTAAAGATTAAATCAAATATCATCCTTTTCATAACAACTTTCCTAACATTCTCCCTTCTAAGACTTTATAACCTCATTTCTAAAAATTCATTTAATAATTTATTTTTAATCTTATAACATATTTGCCATTAAATATTGTGCTACATAGCTATCTAGGTATTTGTAATCCATTAGATACACTTGATTGTATGACCTTTGAAAGCAGAGATTGTCTTTTATCTCTTTTTTCATATCTCCAGAGCTTAACATTGGGCCTGGAAAAAGGTAGCCATTTCATAATTGTTTATTGACTAACTGCGATAATCTACACCAAAGGCACTTAGCTCCAAGAGAACAGAAACTATTTCATATAGAACTGTGATATCTATTATGCCTTGGACACTCCATGAACATAGCAAGTTTTTCTCATTTACTTGCTCATATATTGATTAGATAGGAAAGAACAATATAATATGTCTCTAATTAGATAATCATTATGACGTATGTATGAGGATCTTCAAGAAGCATAAATATATAATCAGCCTATATATTCATATGTCCCTAAACATGCCCCTTGTGTCCACGTAGACATAGCAAGGTTAACTGTGAAGTGTTTTTTTAAATAAATATAACTTATAAAGCTATTTTCCAAGGGAAGTTTATTATTGACTTGTTGGAGACTATATCAGTGAATTAATAATCTAGGCAAAAACTATCCAGCAAGTTAGATCTAATTAATATAATAAAATATCAGATCTCTAGCATATATAATACATATTTGAGTATATGAAAAGTATATGAATAGAACTTTAAACTTTAAAATTTTATTTAAAGAATGAATTGTTTCTATTATTTTAAAATAATAATTTAAAAGAAATTTCATGTCTTCAGTTTCTTTTTCAGCTTTCAGTCTTTTTTTCTCCTAAGTAATTAGTGTTTATTAACTTCTCAATTTTTTCCACTATGAAAGTAAAGATCATTATCTCAGTTATTGTTCTCATTAAGATAAGAATAGCATTTTGAATAAAGCACACAAATACTCAAAGGTGTGGTTTTACAGTGGTTTACATGTTAATATATAATTTATACAGTATGTTTATAAGTTTGGAATCAATATGGATGACATGTTATATGCTTTGTAAGGCACTAAGTTCTTAAAAAACTTTAAAGTATACTTTGAATATGCTTTACAGAAATAAAAACAAAGTATTTATGGCTGTAAAGAGATTGATTTTCAACTTTTGGCATCTATCTGGAATTCTAGAGAGCATATTTATATCAAGAGTGTTTGAGAAGCATTTAAATTTTTTTCAAGTATCTTCCTTACTGCATCTGGGAAAGATGAGTTAACTTTTCAGATAGAGAACTAAAATTTTTCAGGATGAAGAGAATTTGTTTTAAAGAAACAAATTTGATTTTAAAAAAAGATTTTTAATCATATTTTAGCAGAGGATTCCCTCCATTATGGGTTTCTAGAAAGCTACATATATTTATTGAAATCATTTGGAACTGAAAAGTGTTTCTACCTTAATTTACAATCATTCATTAATATATTTACATTTATTGGACAGATCTACTTCAAAAAATCACATAGGACTGAATTAAAGAACATAATATTGCTGAGTGATTGAGTCCACTTTCTTACAAATACATACAACTTCATTAGAAACAATAGATCTATAAAAATTATGCAAGGCACACATGTGGCCAGAGTACCCAAGTGAAAAGTCACATGTATAGGAAATGTGTGGCTAATCCTTGCTTATAAAGGAAAAATTGATGCTATTTAGATAAAAGAATGACAAAGCTTTTTGATGATATCACTGTACTATTCTCTACTAAGCATTTCTCTTTTGGATTTTATTTGTCAGTGTTCCCCACTTAGTGGCATCTCATCAACATGATTTCCTGCTAGGCATGACTTATGTTATAACCACTCACCACTGGATAATACATGTCAACTCTAGGTGATCTTTACTTTTCCACATATTTTCAAGGTCACATAATATACCTTGTCAAATATCCTCCAGGTATGTCAAATTAATATACTTCTCCACTGCACAGGCAGACCAAAACTTTGTCAACTAATTCATTGAGCCATCTTTACTGTCTGCCAGGGAATGATATGGAATATAAATATCTCACTCAAATAGACAAGTCACCTACTGACTCAGTATACTCAGGAAACTCTGTAAGAATATAAGTTCCTCAGTGGCTGCTATTTGATTGAAATAGACTCCTCACTAAGAAAAAAATACATAGGAATATATATTGTTATATATACACATATGCTTATATGTATAACAATATATATGCACACTTACACATAAACCTATATCTATTTGTATAAATATTCAAAGAAACATAAATCTATATCTGTAAATGTGAACACATAAACACACATTTGTGTATATATACATGCATATCCACACATATTCATTTGATGGAATAGTAGTCTTAAACCAAAGTAATGGAGAATATCTGTTCAGAACTAGTTTTAAGACACTGGATGAATGAAAATTATGAGTTAAAGAATCACCTTTATATTGTAATATTAAGGAGGAATGTTTGAATAATAATAGACAAATCACTTAATCTCTCAGTGCCCACATACAAATTTCTAGGACTCTAAGTAGAATTGTTTCTCCTCATTGGTAGGCATGGTTTCCTTACTGGGATTTCCCTATACCAGTGATGGGCAAACTTTTTAAAGAGGGGGCCAAAGGAAAGGAAATGCTCATCTGTCAGTCTGTTTCTAAGGCAACTTTTTTGAAGTTTCATTGTATTGTATCCTGCACATTGTATTTGTCAGATTAGGAGCAGATGGACAGAATATTTCCGGGCCCCCCCTCCACCCCTCATCTGGCCCATGGGCCATAGATTCCCCATCACAGCCCTATACCATTGATCTATACCAGATTGTTTTCATGCCTTTATTTCTCTTATTTTTAAAAATAAAGAGGTTGAACTCTAAATCTACTAAGATTCTTTCTGGCTCTAAATCTCTGATGTAGGCCGCTAAAAAAGAAATAAAATAATTCAACATACTTATCTGTATGTTAATCTATCATCAATTTATCTTTTGTTGTTCAGTAATTTCAGTCATATCTGACTCCCCGTGTTCCTGTTTTGGAGGTTTTTTTGGCAAAGACACTGGAATTGTTTGCTATTATTTTCTCCCACTCATTTTACAGAGGAGTAATTGGGGTAAATGGTTAATTGACTTACAGAGGGTCACACAATAAATTAGTGTCTAAATATGGATTCAAATTGAAAATTGAAAACTGTTTTATTCCAAGACCAATGCTCAAACCACTGATCCACCTAGGAGCCCTGTGTCTACTTATTTACATATTAGCAAAACATTTAATAACGTACCTCATTATATTCTTAGTGTTAGATAGAATACTTAGGGGGAAATTCCTATGTGCCAGATTATAGTTTATTATGGACAGTTCAAAGCATATTTTTTGGGAAAGATGTTGATAAATTAGATGGCATCCATAGAAAAGCAACTAAAAATGGTGGAGTCTAAAGACCAAGACTTATATTAATCAATTGAAGAAACTGAGATATATTTTGCTCAGATACTTGTAGAGAAGTATAGTAGCTTTCTTCAAGTACTTGAAAATATGTCCTGTAGAAGAAGAATTAGGTTTGTGTTCTTTGAGGAAATTTTAGGATATTTTCATGTTTATTCCTATCAACTGCAGAATTTTTTTGCTCAATTAACCACTTGACTTGTGTTATGGATAGTACTCAGTGCCTTCCAAGGTCTCTTTTATATTTAGTTAGCTCATCTATAAAATTTATATAATAACTGCATCTATTCACAGAATTGTTTAGAGAATCAAATGAGACAACATATATACAGTGTATTAAAAATCTTAATTGTCTCATAAATGCATTTTTATTATATCCTAACTGAAATTTTGTGAAACTATATGATTTTGTGAATTACTAAATCATGAAACATTAAGAATAAGTATGTTTTACTCCTTTAAGGAAATCAGGTAGAATTTGGTCTTTCTTCTAAATTAAAATAGCATTATATCAGAGAAAACACAATTAATTCTAACATAAAGTAAAAGTAATGAAGAAAAAGTTTATTACTTAAATGTGTAACTAAATAAATAACATCAAAATAAGAGAGAATAAAGGATCATACCAGTACAAGACTAATATAAAATGTTATATATTGCAAGATGCAAGCCAAAAGTTTTTAAGCATTTAATTAAAAAAATAAAAAAAATGAAGATATAACTTTTAGCTTCCTGAAGTTCAAAATATTTTCTTGGGAAGAGAAAAGTCATATAGAATAAGCACACATGTATATACATATGTATGTAGACACGTGCATACACACAACTAATTAAGATATATGATTCGATAACAATAGTATAAAAGCTATATAAATCTAGAAAAAATAAAGATTATTTCAGGGAAATGGAACTCAATAATATTTTTATGCAACAGATCAGATCAATTGCAAGTGGGATATATAAAAGCAGAAAATATTTCAAGTCACAGAAAAGGAAGAAGAAATATCAAGGCTTAGGGAATGTTATAATCAAAGTCACAGAGATAAAAAAGAAGAGATAGTACAGTTATAGATCGCAGAATAATGAATTAGTGCTGAGTTACCTGGTGTTAGTGTAGATATCTGAAAAGGAGGAATGTGTTATTTGTTTAAAAAATCTGTCGACTCAATTCTGAGAGACTTATGAAAAAGAATATTACTGACATCCAGAGGAAGAATTGTTAGAGTAGGAATGCAGATGAAAACATACAATTAACAACGTGTTTATTTGAGTATATGTTTGGGGGTTTTGGTTTTATAAGATTTTTCACTTACAAAAATGAATAATAAAGAAATATGTTTTTGTGATAACACATGTATAATCCAGATTAAATTGCTTGTCAGCTATGGGATGGTGTAAGGAAGAAGGAAGGGAAACAATATAGATCATAAAATTTTGGGAAATGTATATGGAAATTTGTTATTAAAATAAATATAAATAAATAAATGTAAGTCAACAGAAGATGAATGAAGTTAGTAAATGTCAAGTTAAGTTATTTGGATATCATTTACTTGGTAACAGAAAATCAAATGAAAGATTTTGAGAGGAAAGGTGACTAGATTTTATATGCCAGTAGGTTTATGTATATATATATATATATATATA